>NC_057806.1:37784350-37806086 GCF_018294505.1 Triticum aestivum | reverse complement strand
CTCTCCTCCCTCCCCTCCAGCAAGATCCAGCGCGCTCCAAGATCCCCATGCTCTGCTCCTTCCTCCCTCCCCTCCGGCAAGATCCAGCGCGCGGCCTCCCTCTCCTAGATCTAGATCGAGGCAGATGCTCCCCATATCCGTCTCGATCCACCTCCCCCTCGACTCTAGCCGCCTCCCTCGGCGCCACCCTCCCTGCCACCGCCGCCGCATCCGCCAAGCCCAAGCCCGCGCCCAAGGTGCCGATCCGACGTCCCTTCTCCTCCCCCGGCACCGATCTTCAAATTACTTGCTTGTCTGATCCACTTTTTTGGGTTGGATTTGCACTGGCAGGTGAGGTCCATGGACGACATCGACGACGACGATGATGAGGAGGAGGAGGACGACCAGGACATGCGCGACCCCACCCCCGAGCCTGGCGAGCTGCACGAGGAGATCGTCGAGTCCGACCTCGAGCTCGACAATGACGGTGTCGTCCACCCCGACCACGACGACGCGCCACAGAAGGTTCTTCCCCTGCTCACCCCCATCTCTGTTACCTTGTTTCCATCGTTGCTCCGCTTTGCTCTGCTAGTGTAGATCCACAGCCAAACTCCCATCGTAGCAAGAGGCCCCGTCGCGGGATCACAGTGGCCTGACCGGATGCAGGAAATGTGCCAATTTCTATTGGACCTTATACAGCACATGATGCTCTTTTCTTTTTTCCTTTATTAGTTCCTCAAGCTTAACTGCCCTATTACTGTTCTAGGAGTAGTCATAGTTGATGCTCAGAATTTAGTTGATGCTCAATTTTCTTCACAGTACTATATGCGCGCGCATGCGCCTCTCACTTTGACCGGCGCGCCAGGGCATGGCGCCGCTGCATGGCATGGCAGCATGGCTGTTTTTTTTCTTTGCATTTGTAGTACCACGACCACAACAATGGCCCTTTTATTACGTTGGCCAGTACCCAGTAGGTAGTAGAATATGAGCCTGTTGGTTGTGTATATATATAAAGCAGCTTGCGCCCGTCAAGATTTGCACTTGTTTTTTACACTCCTATAACCTATTGCATGAGGGGTAGTTTTATATGCAAGTGGGAACTGCACCGCATGCTAGTTATCAATAAAATGTTGAGATGCATGCGCGTCAAGATCGTGTGGCTGATGGCGAGATCCACCGCACATATGTATGATGTATTATCGTTTGTTGCCTGACATGACAATGACAATGATGCTGGATTGGAATGGATGCAGGTGGGTGGCCGAGGAGGACCACATCGTCAACTTCCCCACCGTGCGCCTCAAGGGAGGCATGCCCATCAGGGTCACCGCCAAAGACTAGTTGTCTGTCAATCGGACCATCGTCCTTGATCAACTCCCCGCGGCAGTCAACCAGCCATGCATATACATGATGCTGCTGCTACAAGTATGGTATCTTCCATAGCAAGGTTGAAAGGATCCTTAAAACAAGCTAGCTAGGCAACATCTGATCTGAGAGTACATAGTTATGGGCATGCATGTATAAGTGTTGTAGGGAAGGGTTAATTAGCCATGGAGTAGTTGCCAGTAACCTCTTTCTGTTTATGGACTGTAAACAAAATAAGAGCCCACATACACTTGCATCTTTTCTGAACATTCAGCCCGTCCTGTTTAGTCGAACGAAGAAAAAATGCAAGGACACCAAAAGGTGTGTAGATACACAGATAACAAATATGTGGTTCCATACTAGTTGGAACACTTTTCGCTTAAATGATGTGCATGACAGATTTATCCAGCCGCTGCACTTTACTGAACAGTTGTTTCCTAGACATGTTGGGTTTTTCAAACCTTCTCTTGGGAGTAATTATACTTGTTAACTGCTGTCCTTTTGCAAGAAAAAGAAAAGCTGCTGTCCTGAATGAATGTAAAAATACTATAACAAGCCCTTCTTTGTTGCATTTAGGGGCATTGCAAGGCACGGCAATTACCTCGGAGATCTACTCTTGGCGCTGATTAGCTACAGAACCAGAAGGCCATGCTGTATTGTTATTGTAGACCATGATGATCATGCAGAACTAAATGGCAAGTTCTTCTGTACATTGTTCTTTGATATCCAGTTTTGAATTGAAGTTGCATCGATCTCTAGCTTTGACGCCACGTTGTGATCTAATCTGGTGCGTGCAGGCGCTGCGGGCCAAGGACCTGAACGAGATGTTCCTAGTGGTGGACGCAGAGGCGGCGCCCATGGAGGATGCCCCTCCACCACTGCTCCGACGCCATCCAGGTCTTCTTACCTTCAGTTTCTTCTTCTTCCCTTACCCTCCATTCCTTTGACTGAGATGTGATGTGGTTTCCTGCCATGAATGAGCAGTTGTCGCCGGGTGGATGTAGGATCACCGACCATGGATGAGCAGCAGCAGCACCCCCATGGTGAGCCCCTCCACCCAATTGTTCCCCTCTGCTTTCTGTGATGCTAGAGTTTGGCCTCGGTTCCATGGCTGATTACTTGTTGTACGCCACGTCGAGGACCGAGTGTTTGAGCTGATTTGTGTTGTTGGTGGTCATCTAGCTACTGATTTTCTGCTGCAAGTTAGAATGCCTACTATTCTGTGCTGTAGAAGACTACTAAATTATCTAGTTTGCATCCCTTTGATGTCATGTATGCTACTGATTTGTTGTAGGTAATTAGAATGTTGTAGGTTCAGTACTAACATGGCATAATCCATTGGAATAAATTAGATGGGAATATATCTAGTTTGTTAGTATAAATCTGATTAGTATGTTTGCTGCCATTTTGTATAAATCAGATGGGAATAAATTAGATGGGCATAATCTATAACAAGCCCTAATTGAACGAATCAATCTGATTAGTATGTTTGCTGCCATTTTGTTAGTCTGCAGAAGCATATCTACTTTGTTAGTCAGCCACTTTTTTGCTAGAACCATAAATCCTGATGCATGCTGATTATGGTCTGGTCTGTTAAATCTGTTCTGCTGTTGCTTAAAATTTGACTGGATTCTGAATGTGTATCTGCTGGTGTGTATCTGCTGTTGCTTGGATTCTGAATGAACATGTCAGTATACTATATACCCCAAAAAACATGCTTACAGTTCTTTTCATTTCTATGATCAATTTAGTTAGAGTTGCACATATCAGTATACTATATACCAAAAAAAATCCTAGCTAGTGAGAACATTTGTCACTCCATGAACACATATTGGTTAGTGTTAATCATACTATTTATCTACATGGCATTTGATGTCAATTCTTGCTTATAAGTTATTGGATCACTCCATGAACACATTCTTATTCTTATATTTTCATTCTTATACTTTGCACAGGTGAAGTGTGAATCCAAGGCCGAAGCTGTGAATCATATCAACAAAGAGGAGCATATTATGTGTTGTAATTGTACGCATATCTGGGTTGTAGTACACTGAATTGTAATAGACTAATGTAGTCTTGTTTTGGACGAATTTCATTTGCTCTCTAGTCTGTTCAAAACAATGATTGTGTATGTGATTTGAATACCCGTGAAATGGAAACCTGACAAGAGGGTCCAAGTTAGAATGGTTACAAATTTTGAAATTTCTGACATGTGGGACATATTTTGCGATAAGCATGACATGTGGGGCTGGCTTACTAGTGGTACCCCAATGTATAACGGCTGAAACTAGAAAAATCAATGGACTAAAAAGGCTACGGCCCAAAAATAAAATGGCTTAAATGTTGGGCCTGGCCCATGTAGTTGACCAAAATTAATCAAGAAAAAATATATAAAAAGGCCGAATTGTTGGGCTAGGCCCATGTAGAAAACCGAATTGGACCGGGCTGAATCTTGTGCCACATCAGCTTGCCACACTGGATGCCTACGTGGCCTGCGGAGCTTGCTAGTGACCAAAACGCCACAGTAGATGTATTTTGGTCATAAACGTCTTCGACCATTCCAGAAGAAAGGTCGCTATAGTTAGTTTATGACCGCCAGCTTTTGACCTTCTATTTTTTATCACAAAAAGGTCGGAAATGAAAAACCATGACCTTTCAGTGACCAATAGTGGTGGTCACAAGTTGACATATTTCTTGTAGTGACTGTTTTATTTAAAGACCGTGTTTTTAGTCCGCTAGATACTAGCATCACCCTCTCCAATTCAAATGGCTGATAAACAGGAAACATAGTTGAATGTATAGACATTGTATGAGAGACAGATGCAATAGATAGTGTGGAAAAAAAGAGGGCATGAAATAGTTGATATGTATATTGTTTAACTAAAACGGATAGCATGACATAATTTCACATATATGATGTCTATCTAAACCGGATAGCATAGCATAACATAATTCAAAGATATGATGAATAACTAAACAGGATCGCATGACGTAATTCACCTACATGTTATCTAAGTAATCAGGATCACATCATTTAATTCACATATGTGATTTATATGCTAAACAGAGGGCATTCGATATGATGTCTGAACTAAGAACATGGTGTTGAATATTGTGTATATGATGTCTAAACTATGCAATGCAAGACATCGTATGCATGATATGAGCAGTATAACCGTGCCAAGTTAGAGCATACACCTCAGTGGGGGAATAGGACTGGTCATCTGTCTCTGAATCCATCTCTGAGGAGCTATCGGGACCCAACAAGATATCTGCTTCGACAGGTAGCACTGTCTTCTCTGAAGGCCCTGTTTTCACTCTAGATTTTTCCATCTCCCACCCAAATGGCTGATTCACAGGAAGACTAGTTTAATGTAAAAACATTGTCGACAAATGGAAATGTAATGAAGAAAAGGATGGGCAAGATATCATTCAAATATATGATTCCTGGTTAAACAGGATGGCATTGCACATTTCACATATATTATGGCTGGCTAAAAGACATGAGATTGCATAATTCCCATATATGATATAGAAACTAAACAGGTGGCATTACAGAACATGTCTAAACTAAGCAGATGACATATATGATGTCAAAAGTAGGCACTACAAGGAAACATATGCATGATATGACTAACATCATCATGCCAAGGTAGAGCAAACACCTTGGGGGGTAAATAGGAGTGGTCAGCGGTGTCTGAATCCGCCTCAGAACAGATATCTTCTCTGGATTACAATCTGTAGAGGGGTGGGGAGGGTTTGCCATTGAACCCACCATGGAGCGATGTCTGCATGACATTGTATTGCCGCGCAAAACTCTTCTCTTTTTCTTTACATGTTCAGCATGACTGTGTACAATATCTGACATGCATACGAAAAAAATATGGTGAGATTATGTAAGGAGAGCATGCAGAAATTTAGAGTGATGGTAACAACCAGTCGATCGACGTTTTTCCGTTGAACCAAAATAGCCCTAATGGATCGACGTTAATGTATAGTAATAAGTGATGCAACAAGTGTACAACCTCTTTGTCGTAGTCGTGTCGACCTCAGCATCATTGGGTTGGTCGCTGAAGCAGTTGAGGCAGAGGTGGCTATCGGAGGTGTGGAGGAAGATCTGAGGAATCTGTAGACGGCGTCCAGGGCACTGCTCTGTTGTGATGGATCATTCTGTCGTTGGAGCAGCTCCGGTGAGCCGTAAGACGTCAACGCTGAAGCGGCACAAGACAGACATCGTTAATCTCAAGTGGGATTCTAATAGCATCTTCAATAGATGATGTAAAATGGATGTAAAATTAACATCACCAAAAACCACCTAACTACAAAAGATGAGGTAAAAACTGTTGACTCTGAACTTAACTGTCGAAACTGAAATTTACTGTGGAATCTGAATGCTACTGTCGAAACTGAATGCAATGGTAGCGGAGAGGCACTTGACATGTAGTTTAGGGAGGGCATGCAATTCATGTTCAACCTGCACCCCCCTGAGCCGCCAGCCACCACCGGCCGAACCGCCGGCCCCAGCGCCGCTTCGCCGCCCCGAAACAACTCGCCACCGCCGCCCCGGCCAGCCCTCTAGGCCCCCTGCCCCCCACCCTGAACCCTAAGATAGATAGTGGGGTACCTCTCCGGCGAGCCCCCGTCCCCGCTGCGGGTGGTTCTTCCTTAACTCCGGTGAGCCCCCCCAACCCCTGAAAATTGACTGACCCAAAAGTCGATTCAGTCGACTGAAGTGTAGCTCAATTGGAGCAGAGCAGCAGCACGAGCGAGGGGGAGAGCAGCAGCAGCAGCTGGGCGATCGAGTGATCGAGCGAGAGCCAGAGCAGCAGCACCAGCGCGAGCGAGCGAGCGAGAGCCGGAGCAGCAGCAGCAGATTCGACTGGTATGGACGCCGCCACCGAAGGGGCCTCGCGCTGGGGGAGAGCCGCCGTGGAGATGTCGCCTGGGGCGCCGGCTTCAAGGTAGCCGCTCCATGGGGGTGCGGGATGGAGCACCGTCGGCGCCGGGAGGTCGAGTTAAGGAGAAGGTGCGATGTGATGAGTGTACAACCTCTTTGGTGGCGCCGAGTAGGCCTCGGCTTCGTCCGAGGAGTCGGTGAGGATGTTGCGGTTCTGGTGGAGCAGGTTAAGGCGGCGCTGTGGGGATGGAGGAGCCGCAACAGATGAGGCGATCGTCAGAGCAGCTCCTTGGTGGTGGAGGACGGGGCGTTTGAACCGGTGGGACGGCGAGATGGACGACGGATCCTCATCCGGGGAGGTGGACGAGGGACGTCGAGCTGTTGCGATGGACGACGTCGTCAGGGGAAGAGGCTACGGCTGGGCAGCGGTGACGTGGCGGACAGAGGAGGGTGGTGTTTCGCGGCTGGAGCAGAGAGGTTATGGCGTCATGGGATTTCAAATGGCGAAAAGGGGGCGATGGGAGGGGTGAAGCATGACTTAGGGATGAGCTTGTACAAAATGTAGGGTGTGTTAAAAAAGTACCCCCCCACCGATTTGAACTAGCGGCCCTTTCGGCTCAGGGTTAGAAGGGAGATTTCGCGTGTCGGGATTTGGCAACTGGAGGGAGTTTTCGTGCGCGTTGTAATTTCGGGATAGCAAGGCGCGGGTTGTGAAGGCGCCAGTTTTGGGAGCACGGTATCTGAATTTTCGGGATATAATAAGACGTGGGTTTAATTTTAGGGACAATCCTAACGTGTAGTAATATTGTACTTGTACATACCAAATAAATTCGCACTTCCCTCAACAAAATGAAAACGAAAAAAATAAAACTATTCACACCACACAAAGAGAGTGTCTTGCCCCATTTTACTATACAAATGCTATTCAAAGCTACTCCCTCCTTCCATCTATATAGGGCCTAATGCGTTTTTCGATGCTAACTTTGACCAAATATTAGAGCAATGATATATGACATGCAACTTACACAAAGCACACCGTTAAATTCGTCTGTGAAAGGTTCTTTCAATGATATAATTTTCACATTGTGCATGTCATGTACTATTAATCTTGTCAATAGTCAAAGGCGGTCTTAAAAATCTCATTACGCCCTATATAGATGGAAGGAGGGAGTATGAATCCATGTTATGTCCAATTAATTTTTTTCACTTGTTGTATAATGCATGTAACCTACTCATACCAACATTTTAGTGCATTCCAAATGTCTATACTACCGCTGCCATTCGAACTAAATTTGAATTCGTTTCTCTATTTCAATAAGAATCTACAGCATGATTGTTGCCAACTTCAACCATCATAGTTTCCTTGCTATCCGCCAGATATAAATCGGATAGCCTATAATGCAGGATGGCAGGCACACCATCATCAAAAACTCCGTTTTTTATAAGAGTAGGGATAAAATATATTAAATGTAGTATAACATGTTCATAACCACACCATGTGTATCACCGTTATATATATTCACACATGCGTCGGTTTGAAACACTATGATAAATTCTTCAAATATCTGAATTCGCTTTTTATAATGAAGTATATATGATCTCTATTTGTCTCTTACACCCACATAACCCTCTTATCTTTGTAGCTAGCGTTAACTTTCTCTTGTGCATGCACACGCCCGCATCCCTCTCACCCTCCCTCAGCATTCTCTAGTTCCATCGCGTAAATTCGTCTTTTCACTTTAGGTCGTTCACCCACGGTGTGTGTAGGCCCCCCATCTCCTTCTTTATGGCACATATCGATTGATATGCCTCTCTAGCCAGGTGTGCCTAGCACAAACACAAGCTTCCCCTCTTCTCTTGTCACCATCCATGCCTCACTCCCACCACTCTTTTCATCGTTCTCGTACTCGCACACTCCTCCCCCTTGATATAGTATGCCTCTCGTACCACCTCCTACATGCATCCCTCTCTCTCTCTATCCTTCTCCTCGTGCCTCATTTGCTTCTAACACACACATGCATGTATACCGATCGATCTCCCAACATATACCTAGATCGACTTTAACTACCCCCCATCGATCGACGTACCTCAAAAGTTATGTCTCTCCTTTCTCTAACAAAGGGCGATTGATCTTCCTATGTAGTTACGTCTACTTACCACAGCCACATCGTCCCCCCTCATCATGCATGCATGCCTCCTGACCCGTCTCTCACACGCACGTACACAGACAACAAGCAGCCATCTCCTTTCTTATTGATATTGCGGGCGTGCCCTCCATTTGTCTAGCAAGCCTATCCCACCATTTGTTAGAAGCAACTCCACTACCACCCCCTCCAACACTCTAGCTCTGTCTCTCTCCCAACCTTATTCCTCTCCTGCACATATGCATGGATGCCGATCGATCTCCCTTAATACATGAGGCAGATCGATCTCTTTAATACATGAGGTAGGCCTCTCTCCTCCTCCACACATATACCGGCCATTGTACCTCTATAGTTAATTGTCCATCCCTCTTCCCCCACCACACACCGATAGTCGAGCGCTGTAGGTAGGTATCCATGTCACAGAGACAAACTACACATGTCCCATCTCACGTTCCAGTAGGCCAGCCACTCTATATCTTTGACGTGGGCACACACAAAATCGATGGCACTCTTTATCGATCGCGCGCGCACACACACACATCATCCCTCTCTTCGATTCTATGGACACCTCAAGCCGATGATACCTCCACTCTCTTCTCGTGGATCGCCCCCTCTATATATATGTTATATCCAGGACTCTATTTCACACACATTGCATATGTTACATTTTTTTATTGACCCCCCCCCCAAAAAAACTCTCAAGAACCCACACACTATATCTCTCTAGGTTTGTATCTCTCTCACACAACCCCACGTAGGTGGTGTACGTATACAAGAAGAGAATAGGTGCACCGTGCACGTACTCACGCTTCGTGCCCAGCCACACCCGCGCGGGTACACGGTGGAGCTCATTTCTTTACGAAATGGCAGCCCACGTGCTAATTTGAACGACTGTAGCGGTTGTTTACCTAGGGAGGTCGTGTACCACGCGTGCACGAAACAAAGTTCGACTTGACACGTTGCCGCGTTATTTTTAAATAAAGTTATAGCGCTCAATGGCACGTACACATAATATAAACAATTTTTATGGAGAAAAAGGTAGTCCGCTCACTATATACAATGGAGCCTTCCTGCCTGGTTTTTCGCTCTTCAGAGTATCTCACACAAGGCTGCGGTGGCCTCTCTCTCTCACCGTTGGTCACTGATCCAGTCGCATCCTGTCCGCCGGGGGAAAGGGAGTGCGGTGGCCTCTCTCTCTCTCTCTCACCGTTGGTCACTGATCCGGCCGCATCCCGTCCGCCGGGGGAAAGGGAGGAAGTGCATCGTTTCTCCGTTCGACGGCGCCGAGGCAGCACGTCCCGATCTATGGTACACGCCGTTCTCTCTGACCAAGCTCCGGCGCGGCAGGGCCTACGCCACCTGCTCACAGATTCCGCCCACCGCCGCTCACCTAGTTACATCCCGACAACCTCCAGGTATCCCCTCTGGCCTTGCTCCACTGCCCGTCTTCCCACGTCGCTGCATGTGGATCTGCCATAGTTCTTTGCCCAAAACGTAGCTCGTCTGGCGTACTTTCCATATTGCATTCTCGTCCTCACACCGTTTTAGACAAACACAATCGTGTTGTTATCTTCCCTTAGGAAAAGGAATATGCTTCTTTATTTTCGTCACATGTGTCATCAACTGTTATTGGCCAGTAATTGTTTCCTTTCTACCTCTTTTTTGCAAACAGGGCTATCCATTTCACCTCGTTGCTATTGCGACCTTTTGGTGAACTACACAAATCACTTTTTTCTTAAGAGTGTTTTGTGCAGTTGTACTAAAATGTCACACGGGCAACGTCTCTACATTTCAGTGCGACTGCACAAAGGGAGATTGGTTTTTCTCTATCCTCCTCATCCAACTCCGAGCCTAATCTTCGCCAACTAGTTAGTCTTAAGAGAGACTGCAAAGGTGACTGGCTTCTATTTATGTGTTTATTTTTTCATCAGCAGTCCTCTATTATCGTAATCACACTTAATATCTTTGGAACAGGGATGCTCAGCTCTATTTTAGTGGAACTGCACAAAATGATCGGAATGTTGCATGCTCCAGACAGCTACTTTTTCCCAACATGCCTTGTTGATTTAGACAGAGCTGGGGGGACGTTGCTGCCAATGAAAGCATGGATCAATTTTAATTTAACACCTTCTCACAACTCTGCCTTCAGTTGTGATGTAATTATTAGCTCTGATCTGCTAATAATTGACATGCATTAGCAAGGAAGTTAGTTTTTTATTGTTTCCGAAAGAGCATCGATGGCAAGACACGCGAAACAAAAGCTGAAAGCTCACACCATTGTACAATTTCATGTCCCTGGAAAATTATTTGTATAGTACGTTAATTATGTAAACAAATGATGGAAGCTTGATAGCATTGCCAGAAGCCTCTTCATCATCCGGGTCCATGTGCCATGCACAAAATTATACTCCTTCGTTCCTAAATATTTGTCTTTTTACGAATTTCAAACGGGCATATTTTAGAGTGTAGATTCACTCATTTTGCTTCGTATGTGTATTCCCTCCGTTCCTAAATATTCTATTCGTCTTTCCAGAGATTTCAACAAGTGACTACATACGGAGCAAAATGAGTGAATCTACACTCTAAAATATGTCTATATACATCCGTATGTGCTAGTCCATTTTAAATCTCTAAAAAGACAAATATTTGAGTAGTCACTCGTTGAAATCTCTAGAAAGACAAATACTCTGGAGTATATTTAAGAACCGAGGGGGTAGTGCACAACCGCATGGGAGACTCAGCCCGGTCGTTGCGCCGCATTAATAGTGAGTAATGAGCAGCCAAATCATAAGCCCCACCTTTCCCACTGTAAGTTGCTCTGAAGAAGCAATCATCAATACGCTCTTCTTTGAATCCGCTCATACTACTCCATCTGTCACTGTTTATACAGTGCGCTTCAGAAAAAATAAAAAAAATCTATGGGACCAAGGCGACTAGCGATCGGCCTGAAAAATAGCATTTGTAGTTATAGCACGACGTCGATTACTAGAGGGAATAATGCGTACACATATGCATGCAGTGCTTCCACCCTGTGTACACACATGCATGCACTTACTCCACTCCGTAGTAGTATAGTACATGGAGAGAAAATTGTGGACTTGATTGCGGTTACCACACCCTAATTAATTGAGCATTAAACCAAACGCGTCTAAAGTCTCTCTGGTGGTGGAATTGCATTGAGAGAAATGCATCATAATGAAGCACACCCTGTAAACTGTGATGGAGGGAGGAGTAGTATGAAGGTGCAAAACCAAGTACGCGTATGGTCAGTCGGTCAACGCGCCTCCTCTTGGCATATCACTGACATGTGGGACAGGAATGTGAGCAAACTGATCTCAATTGACGGCAAAGAGCCAACCCGCCGTTCCTTGAGAGAGACGAGGAGCGAGAACACACAGACGGGCTCGCACGGAGGCCAAGATATATTCGAGCATGGTTGGTTGATCGATATCATTCATTACATGTTGGGCTGCCATTTTCCGCCCTTCTCCGGAATAAACGTGTACTTTATCAGAGATAAAAAAATAAGAGTACAGATGCTCCACCATGCGGTTCTAGTAGTAGTACTACTCGTACTACTGTGCTTGGCTCTTCGCCTCTTCGTGAAGTCGAACAATGGTGGTACTCCGCATGTTGGGTACTACAGTGTATGCCTCTGACAATTTAACACTGAATGGACTGATGCATGTCCACCGAGGGTAGGTTGCATTAGTCAAAAGGCGTAAGCGAGCTTCACCTTGTCCTCCAAGCTTATCCTCATTCTGCGAGTTGACGGGACACATCAAAAAGTAGTGCTAGTCCATACTCCCTCCTTTCCGGTTAATATGGCTTAATCTTTTTTGCGGGTAAATGAGAGAGCTTTATTCATATATAAGCATTCTTAGGACGATCAGCCAAGACACTAGTCACTAGGAAGCGAGGTACCCCGCAAAAAAAGAAGTAGGAAGCGAGGTGTTTCATCAAGCCAGCTCTCGGCCACATTCAAAGTGCAGCAAGCACGGTTCGCACGAAGATGCGCTGCAAGGTTTGCTGACCTATTTACACGCTGAATAACAAAAAAGAGGAAATATTACCGAGCGCTACTATTTGTAACAGGATATGAGCCAGAATTAAGCGAGAATTGTGGCGAGTGTTCCATGCAATCAACTTCCATTATCACATACGAGAACCCTTGAAGAGAACCAAATGTGTTGAAGATTGCTTTATCACATTTTAAAATTATAATAAGAGTGTAAACGCTCCTCCATCCGGTTCCTAGTACTAGTACTAGTATAGTACGTACCATTATAGACTATAGTAGTAGTACTAGTAAACTTTGCACTTGGCTGTTCGCCTATTCGGGAAGTCAAACAATAATAGCACTAGTAGTATAGTGTATGCTTCTGGCAATCTGACACCGAATTAACTGATGCAGGTCCACCGCCTGAGCGAGGGAGAGCTTGCATTAGTCAAAAGTTTCTCCTTGTCCTGCGAGCCACCGCGCGCAAGCTTCTCCCGTCCTGCAACCTTCTCCTCGTTCGGCAAGTTGACGCGACACAGCAAAGTAATGCTAGTCCATACTGCCTCCTCTCCGGTTAATATGGCTTAATTTCAAACGAGATAAATACACCGGTCTGTCACTGTATATTTGTAAAAATACGGTCAGTGGACTTCATAATACACTCATTGTGCTATATATATATATATATATATATACACACACACACATAAACACTATTTTGATCACGGGATCAGAATAATATTCTGATCACAATCTGACCTGCCCCGCTAGTAGTACGTTGAACTTTCCTGTGAACTAGGTTGAACTTCCGCCAACATTGCCCAAATGGGGCTTTCGATATACACTGTTGGAAAGCTATGGACCCCAATGTCATGATCCAACTTAAATTTTTGGCAAAATATAAGCGGTTTAAGAGCAGTTTTGAAAACCGTTTTTTCTTCGCACAAAAAACGTGAATCGTATTTTCGATCGCATTTCTAAACCATTTATCGGAATGAGGCATATAATATGGCGTTGGAAAGCTGCTGCAAAACCGCTCCTTCCACATGTTGAAAGTTTTCTCTAATTCCCTATGGTTAAAGGGTAATTTGAAAAAACATAAAATTTTGTAAACCGAACAACTGAGTTCGTTTTTTCAATGTCATTTCTAAACGGCTAATCCAATGGAGGCATATGATATGGCGTTGGAAAGCTTATGAAAATGCTCTACTTTTTCATCTTGAAAGTTTTTTTCTAATTTTGAATGGTTTAAGAGTAATTTAGAGAATGGTCCAAGTCCTACCGAGTTCGTATTTTCGAGCTAATTTTTTAACCATGCGTCCGAATGCAGCAAATGATATGGCGTTGGAAATATTGAACAAATGCGAAACTTTTTGGTATGTATTGTTTCTCCCAATTCTTTACGGTTTTAAGTCAATTTCGAAAATGCCAAAAAACATATTTTCACCGTAATTTCTACAAACTTTATCGGAATGGGGCAAATAATATACCGCTGGAATGCTACGGAAAATGCGAAACTTTTTCATGTTGATGGTTTTTCTGATTCCTATCCGTTTTCAAGTAATTTAAAAAATGGCGGGATCATGCATTCTGCCTTTATCGCGAAACAGATTCTTCAAAAATGCACCGCGTGAAGAACCTGAACTTCTCGGTGCGTGTACCTAAACTTCACTCTGTTTTTTCACGTTCTTTTCTTGCTCGTAGCTCTTCATCCACTGCTCGTAACTCTCCATCCACTCACTGGAATTGACCAAGTGATATACTGATGGAAAGCTGCTGTAATCACATATCTTTCCCGTGTTGGTTGTTTTTTCATAATCGTGATGATTTTAAAAGTTTTTCATCTGAAATTCATTCAGCGTAGTAGTTGAACTTCATACTGTTTTCACGTTGAACTTCTGTGACGTATTTTCGTTTTTAATTTTCTCATCCATTCGTCAGTGTTACACAAATGATATTCTTGTTGTACAAACCTCTCTCACAATAATTTTTTTAACTTTCTCCGACGGAGTACTTGAACTTATAACGAAAACAAATTTAGCCTTTGCATTTTTATTCTTTTTAATACCAAATGCACACCGTGTAGAACATGAACTTATGGTAGTTTATCAACCTAAACTTCTCTCGGTTACGTGAAAATATCTAAGTTTTTTATAAATATTAATATGAATTTCTTAATCCTTTTTTTGTGAATTTTGAAGTGCTCCATTTTTAAAAGTTGAACTTCTTGTTATTTTACTTTTGAACTTCTTGCTTCCATTGTTTCATAACGAGGGAAATTTGAGTTTTCTATAATCATCGAACTTCTCTTTTTAATATGGACTTCCTGGTTTTTTCAATATGAACTTCACCTTTTTATATTTTTGAGTAAAGAATTGTATTCGATTTTTATACGGAAAAAATCGAACATGGAAATACAAGGTGAACCTCTCTCGCAAGAATTTTTGAACTTCTCCGGACAGAGCACTTGAACTTCTTTCGACAAACCTTTTAAGCTTTTATTTTTCTATATTTTTTCTCACCTGAAATGCATTCCTTGCAGTATTTGAACTTATCGTTATTTTCACTATGAACTTCTATAACATTTTTGTGTATACGTCGAATTACACGCAATTGAAGGTCAGACGTCTTTTTTGCCATTTTAAAACATGTAATTGGAGGTCGAACGTCCCGCAATATAAATTCTGAACCGTGCACGGAGGTGCACGTGAAATTCCTGCAACAAATATGAGGTTTTATATATATTTCAAACTTCTCCGTTATTTTAATTTCAACTTCTTAGTCATATTCTTATAAAGGAAATATGTTTTTAAATAAGCATCAAACATTTTTTTGTAAATTCAACTTCATAGTTTTATTTTTCTTAGAAACAATATTAATTTGAGTTTCCCGTATACATCGAACTACTCCTCTTTTTTAATTTGAACTTCGTCATTTTTATGCTTTAGGAACAAGGAAAATCTAAGTTTTTTTATAAATATCAAACTTCTCTATTTTTGTAATTTGAAGTTCTTGGTTTGTTTCTTTCAGTGACGGCAAAATCCTAGTTTTGTAATAAATATTGAATAGGTCCGTTATTTAAATTTGAACTTCTCTAGTTTTTTAGAAATGGTGATAATCCCGTTTAAAATTCGAACTTCTTATTTTTTGTTAGAAACGATGAAATATCCGTTTCAAAGTGCTCTCTTATTTTTGCACTATTGTGCGATTTTTGTCTGAACTTTTTATGTTCTTCCCATCAACAGATTCCTTTTTTAGTACATCAAACTATTGCATTACTTTATTTTGAACTTCTTGTTTCCATTCTTAAATAACGAGGAAAATCATAGTTTCTGTAATCATCAAACTTCTCCATCTTTTTAATTTGGACTTCTTGGTTTTATTTCTTAGTAGCACAAAAAAATTCTAGTCTTGTAATAAACATCGAACCACATTTTTGGAAAATAGTATGTTTGTTGGCAATATCAATGACATGCATAGAGCAGAGAAGCACAATTGATTTAACGAAACATTTCTGAGGATTTTGTAAAGAGTAAACTACATTCCCTTTTTTTATTAAGTTTTGTTTTTGTTTGAGAACAAAGAGAACATTGTTTTTCCTGTTGTTTTTGAAATGAATATTATAAACTTAAATTTTGTGTATGCTCTTTTTAAATTTGTTTGTCGCTTCAAGTTCTAAAAATCGCAAATCTCCCATGTTTTTCTCTTGCATGTTTAAATTATTTGAACTTCCTGAGATACACATAACACACTTGACCTTCTCGAACACAACATTTTGACCTTCACGGATAGAAATTTAAAGTGAAATTTTTGCACAATAGTACAAGACAAACGAAGCAACACCCCACACACTGATGCTCACATGTTGGTTTCCCCTTCTTTTCGTATACACATTGAACGGCACACGTTTGCTAGGATGAACTTCTCTCTTTTTCTGTCCCATAGGAACACATGTATGCAAGAGAAAATCTATGGATCAAGGAGCACCCATTAATTTTGACAATGACGGAGTGTGTTCTCTCTCACACTTTGATTGCCTTTTTGCTTGTTCTCTCCTAGGATGATTAAATCCAGCGTTGCCGTAGCAAGTAGGAACATGCACAAATACTATTATTTTTGCAACTGATGAAAAAGGTGGATTGACATAGTTGAAAAAAAAATAATTCTCTTTTTGGTAGTGAACGGATGCTCATCTATAAAACGAATTGTCGTTTTTAGAGTAAATTGTGCATCTCTTATTTTGGTTAGTTAACTATCATAGAACAAACACTATTTTTTATAACTGAATGAACTGTCTTTTTTTAGTGGTCTGCATTAGACACATGTTAGCACCAAATATATGATGTATGCACGAACCAGAGTAGCTAATCACAGACGGAGAATAATCCATGTGTAATCATGGATGAGTGTACACACATAGAAGCACAGGCACCATCCGTTCGCAAGCACGTGAGTGGAAGCAAGCAGCCAGCATGGTGTTGGCCTCCTGGAGGGATGGCTGCCTGCGCGGCCATCTGAGTTGAGCAGTAGGGGGCTGTGTGCAGTTTTCCCCGTCGAAGGGTCAGGGAGACCCGTGGACACATCACGACGGGGATGGCAGCGGAGCAGTCCGTGGTGGCGCGTGAGAGCAGTCCATGTTCTACACATGCTCTGTATCACCCTCTGTTCTTGCTTATCCATCAAAATCAAGGCGTCGACTTCATTAGAAGGGAAAAATAGCATTGGCAGAATAGTAGTAGCATTAGCTAGAGAGGATACCTATTGCGTCTTCAGGCCGATGGATCTTCACACAGCAGCAGCTAGGACGAGATTGCGTGCACCCTGCGAGCCGAATCCTCGGAAGCAACCTTCCTCGAGAAGGTCGAGGTGGCCTTTGCGAGAAGGTAACCAGCAGGGGCTGGGGAAAGCAGACGGGCTAGGGGTGCCGCGACTGCGAGCGGATGCGATGTGGAGCAGCCGCAGCGGGAAGAAGGCAGGGCGCAGCGGTGGAGTGCAGGGCCGGGGTTCCGATGCCTGGTGTTGACGGCGGCGGCGAGACGGGCACCGGCGGCGGGGGTCCTGTCCGGTGTGGGAGAGCGGGGCGGGGCACCAACGGCGGGGAGGTTCTGGGCGGGGCGCGGCACCGGTGGTTGGGGGGGCGAGGCAAGCCATGGCAGCGGCGGCGGGAAGGTCCGGCGCCGGGCGCGACATCTGCGGCGAGAGGTGAGTGGGTCCAGGGCGGGGCAGGGCACCGGCGGCGGGGGTTTCCCAGGGCGAGCTCGACGGTGATGGAATCAGGGGATCGGGGGGAGGGTGTGCAGTTCGTGGTCGTGGCCTTTTTTCGATATGACATTGGTGGGGCAGTTTGAAGAGTTCGGGAATGACCGATCGCCCCTTATAAGACGCGGCGTGATCCAAATAACTATTCTGATCCCAGGATCAGAATAGTGTTATCCTATAGTGTTATCCCAGGATCAGAATATATATATATATGTGTGTGTGTGTGTGTGTGTGTGTGTGTGTGTGTGTGTGTGTGTATTCTAGTGTTTATACGGTCACTAGCTCACCCTGACTGAGTATGTGTGTGCATGCATGTGTAGGTTGAGCACTTGAGCGTGACTGTATGTGTTCCGTCATGTGCTCAGACATGCATGCATTAGGGCGTCGCGCGCGTTTTTGCGTCCATGTGTATGTGTGATTGTTGCATACACCTAGGGGAGTACGTGTAGGGGCCACTAAGGAGCAGTCAAATCACACAGTAAGTTAGTCGGAAGAAGCAACCATCATTTCACTCTTGAATGACACGTACGCAATATAAAATGGTTGATATGGAGAGAAAAAGAAAACCACTATATATACACTAGCAGGAGCCTAAGCTGCAAGCCTGCTTTCTTAGGTTGCTCTCTTCACAAGTATAGAACGACGGGCCTGATCTTGCAGCTGGGGGAAGGGAACAATGCTTTGAGTAGACGCGGTCGACATCGGCGAGGGAGAAAACCCACAGTCGGTGTGTCCCAATCGGGGGTCACCGCGGTATGGGCCGATGCCGCGTCCCAACCGCCCTTCTAGCTACAGTCCGACGTCCCAGGTAGTCCATCTTCCTTTTGGAGCTGGCTTGCTCCACTTCCGTAACTCCATCTCCATGTCGATCTTTCTCTACTTCTACCAGCTTCTACTTGTGATGAGTTTATGTCTCATGAACTAGTGCCAGTACTATTATTCTAATCACACTTCTTCAATATCTTTGCCATCATGGATGCTCAGGTCGATTTTAGTGGAACTGCACAAAAGCATCGTATCATCCGAGGGTGCCAGCCGTCTTTCCTTCGACAGGTTCTACCTAGCCAGGAAATTAAATCATCCTTTGGGTTTAGGGTTTA
Organism: Triticum aestivum; assembly: GCF_018294505.1. NCBI lineage: Eukaryota > Viridiplantae > Streptophyta > Magnoliopsida > Poales > Poaceae > Triticum > Triticum aestivum. Next base: position 37,787,342 of record NC_057806.1, on the reverse strand, counting down.
TGGTTTAAGTCATAGTGACCCTATCAGTAGTTTTTCTTTCGTACACGCTCTCACAACTTTTTTCTTTAGTTGTGAAGTAAATATTGGCTATGATCTGTGAATCATTGAGATGCATCAGCATGCGTGTTAGTTTTCCTTTGTATTTGATGGAATGTTGTAATGGGGCAACCTTGGAATAGGAATGAAAATGGAGAGGAAAGTTTCCGTTTTTCCGGAGAAAAAATAGAAACGGAGAGAAACCAACGTTTCGTTTCATTGGATCGCGCCATCGAGCAAAACCAACGTTTAAATCACGTCCGTCGTGTTCGTGTCTCACCCTCCTCCCCGGCTCGACCCCACACGGTCGCTCGGCATGCCACTCACCGCAAACCGAGTATACAATAACTTTCCCGCCTGCTTGTCGATGGATCGCGCCATGGAGTACTAGCACTACTGGAAGAGATTGACGAGTTGGGGGAGGACAACTAGCTGTAGCATGGACTCCCAAGAACTTTTTACATGCATGTTGTAGCCGGTTATTGCGACCTTTGAACGCGGAGCAGCCGCGTGCACCCGGAAGTGGCGCAGGCGACGCTCTCTCGGCCGGCGCGCCGCTTCAATGCTGGCGCCAGTGAGAGGTCGCGTCCGCTCTGGCCGGGCATGAATGCGGCACTGACCGTTTTGGGCGGGAAGCACGCGCGGGTGATGAAGAGGGTTCGAGTTGGTCAGGACCGGCCGTGGCAGCGGTCCGGACATGCGCAAACAAGAGATGATGTACGTTAATATTGATGCGTATATAATTAACAACGTAAATAATGTGCCAGTTGGACAAATATGATTGGAGATGGAGATGGAAATGGAATTTTACGTAAACACGGATATGCATGTCTATGTCTATGTGTGTGTGCGCGACGACTCTTGCGACCTGGAAACGGGGGCGTGTTTTTGATCGAGTTTTCTTTCTTGGTACGTTAGAAAATCAGTTCTTCTAATTCACATCTAGATGTTATTTAAGGATATCACATCTAAGCTCCCACAAGTATATAATGTAGCAACAAGAAACAAAAAAACTAGGAAAAAAATGGACCAAAAACAGAGTGGACATCAACTTAGATGTGACAAAACTATGTCACATCTAGATGTGTCCTAGACAGACCCTTAAAAAATTGTCCACCAGTTTTCATTTCTTTTTTCCGGAAACACGCGTATTCTATCTAAAACCACTTCTATAGAGAGATTTTTTTACTCCATTATAGCCTCTTGTTTGATAGAGTTTCTCGCGTCTCGCTCTCTCACCCTCTCCATATCAAAACAAGATGACAGTGTCCACTCTATCTCTCTCCTCACCGGTGCTCACAGATCCGACCGAATCCCGTCCGAAGCGGGAGGTGAGGAGGTGCAGAATTGACGTTGTCGCCATCGGCGACGGAGGAAGCCGATGCGCACCGTCCTCTCGGAGCCGGCGCTGGCGCGGATGAAGATCCTCCGTGCCCTTGTTCGCTACCGTCGTGTGGGCAGATCCCGCTTGCCCGCCTAAACCACATCTCGCCCACCTGAGGTATAACTTCTTGTACTGGTCCAGCTTCCCAGGTCGCTGCGTGCGGGTTTTCTTCTATGCGACTACTCCCCAGCTCCCCATGCATAGTAGCTGGGGTTCGTCGGCTGGTCCAACATCAACTACTAGTACTATTATAGAGGAAATGCCACTCAAAAAGTTGTCCTGATTTATGCCTCGGTGGAGGTATACATGTTGTTTCGACAAAAAGTACATGGTGGTTGTGCGGTCATTGTCCATACGGTGGTAGTACTATCACTGGCTAAATGAGGAAATGCTTTTTTCTTGGGTATCCTGGTTTAGTTCCCATCAAGATAATTATGATGCTTCTGTTTGTTGGTGTACTTTTCATTAATTCTTATTGACAATTGAGATGCCGTTTCTAACCCTTTTTTATATTTTTGGAAACAACGTTGCGTGTCTCCATACCCGGGCATGTCTTCCTCAATTTTAGTGGAACTACACAAAATTGGATGGCCATTGTTGTTCCGCCTCACTGTCCTCTGCCACGTGGTTCTTCCTTCCTTGAGCTTGATTACTGAGAACAAACAGACCATAGTGAGGATTTGTCAAACTTCATAGGTGCCTCACCCAAACTTGATGCCAAATGGATGATGCATCACCACGATGACCTATCAATGCTCATGGTTGAATCGGCTGGTGAAGCTGATCGATTTTCAATGAAAAACAAGCTGTCTTCCATCAGTGCTCTTTGCTTGTTACGCACAAAGATGATATCTTTCGTCAGTTCACCTTGGTTGCGTTGGAGACGCAGTCGTCTTTCACGTTGGTGCAATTTTATCAAACAATTGGCTATGAACCAAATGTTTCCTCGAAGAAGGATCGATGTTGGTACTAAGAGCATAAGTTTTGTATTGATTTCTAAGCCTTCTCACAACTTTGTCTCCAGCTCCCCTGTAATTTTATTTGTCTAGCTATTAACTTTGATTTAAAAAATGGTGTGGACTAAAAAATGGTGTGGACGTAGTAGCCCTCCATTTTTATTTACTCCACATATTAGATTTGACTGAAGTCAAACTTTGTAATACTCTCAAACCTTTCCGATAATTGAAATTAAAATTCTTTATTTATACACACTCTCACACATTTCCGATAATTTGGCGCATGTGTGGTTGTTCACTTAAGGGAGGGTAGTGTACCACACGTGAAGGACAGGAAGTGCAACCAGGACGCATGGGCGTGGATCATTAGTTCATCGGAAGTAGTACTAGTTTTCTTCACTGTACATTAAATAAAGAGTTTCGTTTCATACTTACACAATTTAAAACGACTGTTATGGAGAGAATAAGAAAACCACTCCACTATATATTAGTCGTATACACGAGAGTACTATATGGACGCAGCTTCATTGACTTAGTGCACCTGCCTTTGGATTTATGACAGGTGGGCCCAAAATGTGGCTGGCTCACCTGTCATACAACCAAAAGCAGGTGCAGT
>NC_057806.1:37775819-37784035 GCF_018294505.1 Triticum aestivum | reverse complement strand
TCAGCGCTTGTTTGCTAGGGTTTCCACTCTCCACATGCTCGCCGCACTACATATATGTTACACGCTGGAGGCTCGGCGTTCATTTGCTAGGGTTTTCTATATTCACAGTCTCTCACCCTCTCTTCACCGGATCTAAACAAGACTGCGTTGGCCTCTTGTCTCTCTCTCCCCCCTCACAGCTGTTGAAGGAGGCGTCCGTATCCCGTCGCACCGGGAAGGGGAGGAGGTACAGCGTTCACTCTATCGCCTTCGGCGAGGGAGGAAATCCACTACCGGCTGCGCTGTTCTCTTTCACCCAGCGCCTATGCGGGAGGGCCACTGACCCCTTCTTCCTCACTGCCGTATGCAGTGTGGGCAGATCCGGCCTCCTACCGCACACCTTGCCACATCCCGACGACCCTAAGGTATAAGTTTCTTTGAAACCGTCGTTGCTCTAGCTGCATGTGGATCTTTTTCGATCTATAGTCGAATCTAGGTCTTGGTTCAAAGAGGAAAGAAGGGTGCGGTGGGCTGGAGCAAGAATCTAGGACGTGGTTCAATGAGGAAAGGAGGGGCGGAAAGTAGTATAGCCTGGCTATCCAGCCGCTTTGTAGGTCGAAAATGGAAAAAGGGGGTAACCCAGTACACACATCTGTAAGGAACCGATCTCTTTGTTGAAAAGGGAAAGAAACTGGGGGGTCGGGTAGTTTGTGCAGGACTAGATTTGCTGCCCTCACGTAGGAAGAAGGTTCAAAGAGAACAAATATGGGACCAGCGCATATATGATGCTTGGCTACATACTCTGCATCACCCATTTATACGTGTGGACACACATGGTGCTGGCATGTCCCATACAACTATTTTCTATAGTTAATCTAAGAATGCCGCCGGAAAATTGAAGCAATGCCACTGTTAAAAGGAAATTACATTTTTTAATGAATGTTGTTTCAAGAGAATGTCTCTGTTAATATGAATCAATGCAACCGTTTTAGAAATGCTACTGTCCTACTTTGTTTTCCATCCAAGATAAGTTAGATGCTTCTTTATGTCACCGTTTGTTTCATCCTCCTTTATCGGCAAGTAATTGTTTCCTTTTTTGCCTCTGTTAAAACAGGGGTATCGCTTCAACTTGTTGCTATTGCAACATTTTTCTTCGCTGCTCAAAACACTTATGTTTTAAGACTGTTTTGTGCAGTTCAACTTGAATGTCACACCAGTGACTTTGCTTAATTTTGGTGGAACTGCACAAAAGGAGATCGAGATTTGCTTCCAGTCTTCGTGGCGAGTTGTTTCAAATCTTGGTCTCAACCACATGATGTGCAGTGTGCTTTGAGATGTTGTGCTACTTGTTTTGGTACTATTTTAAATAAATGTTGAATTGAAGCTATTGTATTGCTGTCTTTTCCCATTAAGTAGTGAACAAAAATGGAACCAACCCAGACATGATGCTTGTTCTTTGTTACAACAAATTCAGCATCACCCCCTTTATAAGCCAGTAATTGATGCCACTCTCAGAATTAACTACTGAATCTTATTTCAAAACTGCAACACTTGTTAGGGTTTGGCGGGATTACCATTTTTGTGGCCGCATGTTTCATCCTCCTTTATTAGCCAGTAATTGATTCCTTTTTGCCTCTGTTTAAACAGGGATATCTATTCAACTTGTTGCTATTGCAACATTTTGCTTCACTACGCGAAACACTTTGCTTGATTTCAGTGCAACTGCACAAAACAAGATTTGGTTTCCTATTCGTGTTGGCAGATATGTATTTTATCTTGTCTGTCTCATGAAAGGTCAGTACATGCCTTCATCCACATGATTGTGCAGTGTGCTTTGAGATGTTGTGCTACTTGTATTGGTACTGTTTTAAATAAATGTTGAATTGAAGCTATTGTATTGCTGTCTTTTCCCATTAAGTAGTGAACAAAAATGGGACCAACCCAGACATGATGCTTGTTGCTTTGTTACAACAAACTCTGCATCACCCCCTTTATAAGTAGATGGAAGCACATACTATTTTTGCACCCACTCTCCCCTGGAACTATTTATGCTTTTCGTTAATCTAATGCCGCTGGTAAAATTAAGCAATGCCACTTTCAGAATTAATTAACTACTGAATCTTAGTTCAAAACTGCAACACTTGTTAGGAATGGTACTATCCTGCTTTGTAGTTCTTTCTACATGTTTAACCAAGGTATTGTTAAGATAATGTCTTTGTTAAAATGAATCAGTTGCATTGTTTTAGGAATGGTACTTTTCTGCTTTGTCGTTCTATATACATGTTTAAACAAGGCATTATTAAGATAATGTCTCGGTCAATATGAATGAATCACACTGATGGAGAATTGCTACTCTCCTGCTTTGTTTCCCATTAAGATAAAGTAGATCAGTAGATGCTTTTCTTCTGGGAGTACAAGTCATCAACCATTATTTCTCAGTAATTGTTTCCCTTCTACCTATTGTTGCTTATAGGGATATAAAAATTAAATCTCAGTTTTATTCCGACTTTGATTTTAGTTGAACTACACAAAAGGAGCCAATGTGTAAGGCAAACTGCTGCATTACTGGGTCCAGTTGGTCGTTCCACTTTGCAGAAAGAAGCAGTCACTGTTTGCGCTAAATTACAAAAGGAATGATCGAGAAGCTTTACCGAGTATTATTAGACACCGGTGACATGACTAGTCTGCAGAGACCATTGGCAATTTAACAACACGTGGAGTGCCCTGGGCAAAAAGTGCCCAAACAAGTACAAGAAGCTACGACAGGACTCCACGATCATAGGCATTACATATTTTGAATGGGAAAAGCTTGTCAAAGTTTAATCATTGATGTTAGCAAGAAGCCGTTAGTTTAATATATTGGAATTGGAAAACCTTGTCAAAATTTGCTCATTGATGTTAGCCAAAAGACATGCATTTGATATTTTTTGAGTGGGACGCCCTTGTTGTGAGCAGCGTTGAGTGTTTTTTCCTATTCCTATGTTCAGTTTAGAAGTAAATAGTTACTCTGCTGAGATATTCCTGTGTTAAGAGTTTGTTCTGAATATTGTCTATGTAATGCCAGGCCTTGTGTTCGATTGCAAAGTTGAGCTAGGAATGTTGTGGCATGGGGCATCACGAGCTGTTCACCGTGCGTCCTGAGAATAATGATTCGTATTGTTTTGCATGTCGATCTAATGCCAGTGATTTGCTTGTTAAGAAGATCATCCTCTTCTGTTGTTTCTGTGCTTAAGAAGTTCATCGTCTGATGTTTCATTCATAGCCTATATGACAAGTCGGGTAGGTTAGGCATGAAACCATATGATCTTCCGACCAACTCATGATATTAGGCCGTGATTGGATCATAGTTTTCCAACAAAAACCGCTTGTAAAACTGACGCTTGTAAATTAAAGCAGATGGTCTCGGGCGAAGGCGCTTGGTTGGTCGATTTCGACTAGTAAAATATCGGAAGTACTTCACACACGATAAAAACGCTGAACGACACTCGGACGATTGCTAATCCAGCCGTTAGCTATTGTTTCAGCCTTGCCCATGGATGGCATGATACGCACGTCGTGCATGTATCGTCTGGTAATGTCGTCCATATAGCAGTGCTCGTAAAATATACACTGGTCTCTCAAATTACACGCGTAACCCGTCGGTTTTACTTACAGACCTCGGGCCCTCGGTTTCATTACACCTGTATTTTACGCGTTGTTTCCGATGACGAGTAAATTACACTTGTATGTTAATACAGGTTTGAAATAAACCAGAGCTCCCAAGCGCGGCCTTACCATTTCATGCTGTCTCAGTTTCTCGAAGGTGCTCATAGGTGTCCGATGATCCTGGCTTCCTGAATGAGCAGCGGGCGCTGTATCAGACCATCCGTAGGGCCCGCGAGGCCCTCTCTGCTGTCCTTCAAGTTGTTGCGCTCGCCGTGGCGCCGAGCATTGTTAACATCGTCAACGAATGTGAGGATTCAGGAGATGACTTTATTTTGACTGGATGACACTAGGGACCCACTAGGGCCATAGCCGTACGTATGCAAGTGCCTCCTTATTATGTACAACTATATTTTTTTGCTTTCTCCTGGTTTCCTGACATCATGGTCCCACACCATTGTCAACCTATATAGTCAATATAAACGAGAGAATTGCACAAGGTGTGACCGACAGCTGGGACCAAGCAGCTCGAGCAGTATTTGTGTTTTTGAGGCGTGAGCACCGCAGAGTTTTTCTCGGCGATGATTTTGTTATTGTTCAGAGGAGAGCAGGGTATTAACTGGGCGGGCTGTGGCCCGTCTAGCCCATGTCAGATATCCAGCCCAGATACTAATTTTTTCAAGATGAAAATGGCTAGCCCAGCTATACGTCTTTTTGAGGAATACCCAGGCAAGGTCAACTTGTTATTCTCCGCCCCACTAGGCTGCAAATCTTTCCTAGGAGGGATGCATTAGGCTTAACAGGAAAATGGGCTTTAAAAAATAATAAATGGGATGTAATTATAAAAACTGGGCAGTAACTATAAAAAATGCACGCGCAATTTTCATTGTTGCACGCGCAATGTTTCGTTGGATTTTTACGTAATACAAATTTATATTTAATCTGACTAGAAATTTCGGGATAAAAATATTTCGGATCCCATCAAAATGTGGGAAATTTTATTGAATTCTGTCTTCAACGGTTGGTTGAAATTATTAATCGTTGTCCTAGCTAGAAAATGAGTTGTACTTTTAACAAATTGTAAATGGGCTGTTGTAAATTCCATTAGAATTCAAAAATGGGTTATACATTCTTACAAAACGCAAATGAGCTATAAGTTCTCTGCCACACACTTGTGGGCCTACTAAGTGACGCGTCCCCTAAAAAAATAAGTTGACGCGTATGCAAGGCTTTGTCAACTTATTATAGTCAACACATGGTTCTAGCAGCAGTGGCCGTTGGATGTCTATCTAACGGATGTCGTGCTTCTCCTTCAATCTTGGATATTCTTAGCTTCGGCCGCCCAAAAAATGATTCCACTCCCTGACATCTGGGGCGCACCGTTTCAGAGGCTGACCTATGGGCCTACTAAGTTGGAGCGTACCAAGGGCTTTGTCAACTTAGTCAATATAAATGATTCTAGTTTCAGTGACCGTACGATGTCCATCCAACGACCGTAGTGCTTCTTCAACCTCTGGTCTTCTTGGTCCAGCCATCCAAAGCAGCGCCGGTCGTGCCTTCTGCTCCTGCCTCCCGTGGCCGGCTGTGCTGCCGCGGAGGCCTCACCACCCCCATACTACTCCCACCGCTGGCCAGGCCATCCCTCCACTCACCCACACCCCCTATTATTCTGCGGCGACGGCTGCCTCACACCGCAGCCGAACCAGTGAACGCTCGTACTCCTCTTCGTGTGGGTATCCACTGCCGCGTCTTGCCCGGCTCTGCATCGTCCCTTCCTAGGCATCACCGTCGTCCACCGTCGTGGTGCTCTCGGCGCGGCGTGGTCAATGTGGTCAACGACCGACTTCCATCGAAAGAGTACTGTACGTGGAGAGGCTGACAGCTGGGTCCACGGCAGCTGCAAGGAAGTGCCTCCTTATTACGCGGAAAATAATTATTCCTCCACCTGACAGCGGGGACCCACCAGACAGGCCACCAGTATTTTGCAAAAAAAAAAATGTTTCCCCCTGACTGCTGGGACCCACCGAACGGGCCACCGTATTTCACGAAAAAAACGTTCCCCCCGCTGTCAGCTCAGACCCACCGGAAGTGCCTCCTTATTACGCACAAAAAAATGAATACTCCCCCGGCTAGTTGGGACCCACCTTGGTGAGAGGCTGACTTGTGGGCCCACTAAGTTGACGGGGACGAAGGGCTTTGTCAACTTAGTCAATATGAATGATTCTAGCTCTAGTGACCGTACGATGTCCATCCAACGGCCATAGTGCTTCTTCAACCTCTGGTCTTCTTGCTCCAGCCGCCCAAAGCAGCGCCTGTCATGCCGCATGCTCCTGCCTCCCATGGCCGGCTGTGCTGCCGCAGAGGCCTCACCGCCCCTACTATTCCCACCGCTGGCCAGGCCCTGCGGCGACGGCAGCCTCACACTGTAGCCGAACCAGTGAACCCTCGTACTCCTCTCCGCACGGGCTTCCACTGCCGCGTCTTCCCTGGATCCGCGTCGTCCCCTTCCTAGGCCTCGTCGCCGTCCACCGCCGTGGTGCTCTCCGCGCGGCATGGTCAACATGGTCAAGGAACGACTTCCATCGGAAGAGTACTGTACGTGGAGAGGCTGACAGCTGGGTCCACGGCCACAGCCCAGTTTTTGTGTGATTTGCCAAGTAAGTAGCTTTGTCAGGCCTGTTGGGCTGCAAATCTTTCAAGACGAGGAGAGCTTTCATTCGGCTGGCCGAGAAAATGGCCCATCAGTAATGAGAAATGGGTTGTACATTTTTAAAACACATCAAACTGGCAATTGGTTTCAAATGTCTTTTTTTCATTTCAAGATTTTAAATTACATTAATTTTTATGCGTGGAGAATTTGTTGGATTTTATATTGATATACATTTATTTTAAAATCAGTTTGAATGTGAGTTGAAATTTTGAGATTAAAAACAGTTCGGACCGCACCGAAATATGCAAAAATTCGTATAATTTTTTAACCGTGGCCACAATATGGGTTGTAATGCTAACAAAAAGAATATGGGCTCCAAAAAAAACCTTAAGAATTAGCAAATGGGCTGTAAATTATTAGAAAAAATGGCAGATGGGCTATATGCTGTTTTCCACAGATTTGAGGCTTTCCTAAAAAAAGGTTGACACACAAGCACTGACTGTTGGATGTCCATCCAATGGCCGTCGTGCTTCTTCAATCTCTGCTCTTCCTGCTCCAGCCGCTCAAACAAGCGCCGGCGGGACTGCCTGCTCCCTCCTCCCCGCGGCCGGCTGTGTTGCCGCGCAGGCCTCACCGCCCCACCATACTCCCATCGCTGGCCTAGCCATCCCTCTACTCACCCACACCTGCTGTTATTCTCTAGCGATGGCAGACGAACCAGTAAACCCTCGTATAGTCGTACTCCCCTCCGCATGGGAAACAACTGCCGAGTCTTCCCTGCCTCCGTGTCGTCCCCTTCCTAGGCCTCGCCATCGTCCACCGCCGTGGTGCTCTTGGCGCGGCGTGGTCAATGTGGTCAATGACCGACTTACATCGAAAGATTACTGTGCGTGGAGACGCTGACAGCTGGGTCCACGGCCGCAGCTAGAAAGTGCCTCCTTATTACGCAAAAAATAATTATTCCTCCACCTGACAGCGGGGACCCACCGGACGGGCCACCGTATTTCATGAAAAAAATGTTTCCCCCCTGACTGCTGGGACCCACCAGCTACACCTTCGCACGCAAGGAAGTGCATCCGGGCAAAAAAACGATTCGCCCCCCTGACTGCTGGGACCCACCAGCTACATCTTCGCATGCAAGGAAGTGCCTGACAGTCGGGACCCACCTGGTCAAAGCGTACGTAGCGTTGTCATTCTGGTCGCGAATGTGTACGTACATATATACTGGTGGATGTAGAGGCACGCACGTGTCGTAGTAGAGGCGCGCACGTAGGATGTACACGTACATACAGCAGCCAGGGTGCAAGAAAGAAAATACGGCCACGTATGTGTACATACGGGCGGGGTCTCGAACGCCTACTCGCGCATACGTACGATGAGGGCTTGTTGACATGGCTGGGTCGGAACGGAGAAACAGCGTCGTCGTCGTGTTCATGGGGAGGCAACGAAATGCGTCGTGTTCATAGGGAGGCAACGGAATGCGTCGTGTTCATCGGGAGGCAACAGAACATGTGGGAGCCAACCGGCTAGGTCAGAACGGAATGCGTGGTCGTGTTCATCTGGAGGGCTTGGACGGAACATGCGATGGAAACGAGGCCTGGCATACCGCATAATGGAGGAAACGGCCTTGTGTTCGACCGGCCACATTCGAAACGAGATCCTGTTCATCGGGAGGGGTCTGGCGTACCACAAAACGGATGAAACGGACCTCCTACGGTCGAAACGGGGGTCATGTTGATCGGGAGGGGTGTGGCGTACCGCAAAACGGCCGATACGGACCTCCTACAGTCGAAACGGGGGTCCTGTTGATCGGGAGGGGTGTGGCGTACCGCAAAATGGATGAAACGGACTTGTGTTGGAGCGCTACGGTCGAAACGGGGGTCCTTTTCATCGGGAGGGGTGTGGCATACCGCAAAACGGGACTCCACGGGATACTGTTCATCTC
>NC_057806.1:37761702-37775362 GCF_018294505.1 Triticum aestivum | reverse complement strand
CGATCGGCTTCAGTTAGCAGCAGTAGCGAAGGATTCGCTCGATCGGGTTCAGTTAACAGCCATCGATCGATCGCTCGGGTTCAGTTAGAGCCCAACGCCTCGCTTGGGTTCAGTTAGAGCCAACGCCTCGCACACACGCGCGTACGTGTATGAGAGAAACAAGCATCGCTCGGCCCCCGACCTCCCACCGTAACCGGGAACTCCCCGAAATTTTCCTCGCCCTTGCTTCTACCACGGTTTTTTCATCATGGACGGCACAAACAATGTCATGCAGCTGCGTCTCCGGCCCGCCTAGGACGAAAATCCCATTTTCTTTCATGATTTTTTGTCATAGAAGTAGGAGCCCACCACATCTATGATGATATCGGGTTTTGTCACAATTATCGTCATAGAAGTGTCATATGTATGACAGAAAAAATTTCATTCGGCCCAAAATGTCACGAATGTGTCTTTTTTTTGTAGTGCTAGTTTATGCGTTGCTTCGTAAGGGGCTGATTTGGATCCATATGTTTCATGCTATGGTTAGGTTTACCTTAATACTTTTGTTGTAGTTGCGGATGCTTGCAATAGAGGTTAATCATAAGTGGGATGCTTGTCCAAGTAAGGGCAGTACCCAAGCACCGGTCCACCCACACACCAAATTATCAAAGTACCGAACGCGAATCATATGAACGTGATGAAAACTAGCTTGACGATATTCCCATGTGTCCTCGGGAGCGCTTTTCTCTATATAAGAGTTTGTCCAGGCTTGTCCTTTGCTACAAAAAGGATCGGGCCACCTTGCTGCACTTTATTTACTTTTGTTACTTGTTGCTCGTTAAAAATTATCCTATCAGAAAACTATCTGTTACCACTTATTTCAGTACTTGCAGAGAATACCTTGCTGGAAACCGCTTATCATTTCCTTCTTCTCCTTGTTGGGTTCGACACTCTTACTTATCGAAAGGACTACGATACATCCCCTATACTTGTGGGTCATCAAGACTCTTTTCTGCCGCCGTTACCGGGGAGTGAAGCGCCTTTGGTAGGTGGAATTTGGTAACGAAAAATTTATATAGTGTGCTGAAATTTACTGTCACTTGTTACTATGGAAAGTAATACTCCGAGGGGCTTGTTCAGGGTATCTTCATGCCGACCAATAGAGCAAAGAGTTGATCCTCAACCTACTGAACCTACTGAAAATGAAAATGTCTTCTTTGAAATTCCTTCGGGTATGATAGAAAAACTGCTAGCTAATCCCGTTTTAGGAGATGGAACAAAACATCCTGATGAGCATCTAATATATATGGATGAAGTTTGTGGATTATTTAAGCTTGCAGGTGTACCGGGAGATGTTGTTAAGAAGAAGGTCTTCCCTTTATCCTTGAAGGGAGATGCATCGATATGGTATATGCTATGTGATGATATGGGGTCTTGGAATTACAAACGATTGAAATTGGAATTTCATCAGAAGTTTTATCCTATGCATCTTGTTCATCGTGATCGCAATTATATATATAATTTTTGGCCTCGCGAAGGAGAAAGCATCGCTCAAGCTTGGGGGAGGCTTAAATCAATGTTATATTCATGCCCAATCATGAGTTCTCAAGAAAAATGATTATTCAAAAATTTTATGCTCGGCTTTCTGATAGCAATCGCACCATGCTTGATACTTCTTGTGCTGGCTCTTTTATGATGAAGACTATTGAATTTAAATGGGATTTATTGGAAAGAATTAAACGCAACTATGAAGATTGGGACCTCGACGAAGGTAAGGAGTCAGGTATGACACCTAGTTTTGATTATGTTAAATCTTTTATGGATACCGATATTTGCCGTAAATTTAGCACTAAATATGGACTTGACTCTGAGATAGTAGCTTGTTTCTGTGAATCTTTTGCTACTTATGTTGATCTCCCCAAGGAGAAGTGGTTTAAATATCATCCACCCATAGAAGTAAAAGTAGCTGCACCTATTAAAGTTGAAGAAAAGATTGTCACTTATAATGATCCTATTGTTCCTACTTCTTATGTTGAGAAACCACCTTTTCCTGTTAGGATAAAGGATCATGCTAAAGCTTCAACTGTGGTTCGTAAAAGCAATATTAAAACTTATACACCTCATGAGAAAATTAAAGTTGAACCTGATATTGCTATTGTTAAAGATCTCTTGTCTAATAATATTGATGGGCATGTCATTCATTTCCTTGATGAAGCTGCAAGAATTGCTAAACCTTGTGCTAAAGATAAAAACAGACCGGTGGTAGGCATGCCTGTTATTTCTGTTAAAACAGGAGATCATTGTTATCATGGCTTATGTGATATGGGTGCTAGTGCTAGTGCAATACCTTATTCCTTATACAAAGAAATTATGCATGATATTGCACCTGCTGAGATAGAAGATATTGATGTCACAATTAAACTTGCCAATAGAGATACTATTTCACCAATGGGAATTGTTAGAGATGTTGAAGTCTTGTGTGGGAAAACTAAATATCCTGCTGATTTTCTTGTTCTTGGTTCCCCACAAGATAGCTTTTCTCCCATTATAGTTGGTAGACCTTTCATGAACACTGTTAATGCTACCATAGGTTGCAAAAGGGATGTTGTTACTATCGGTTTAGATGATATGACTCATGAATTTAACTTTTCTAAATTTAGTAGACAACAGTGTGAAGAAGAATTACCTAGTAAGGATGAAATTATTGGTCTTGCCTCTATTGCCGTACCTCCTAGTGATCCTTTAGAACAATATTTGCTAGACCATGAAAATGATATGTTTATGAATGAAAGAAGGGAAATAGATGAACTATTCTTTAAACAGGAGCCTATTCTGAAAAACAATTTGCATGTTGAAATCCTAGGGGATCCTCCTCCACCCAAGGGTGATCCCATGTTTGAGCTTAAACCGCTACCTGATACTCTTAAATATGCTTATCTTGATGAGAAAAAGATATATCCTGTTATTATTAGTGCTAACCTTTCAGAGCATGAGGAAGAGGGATTATTGAAAACTCTGAAGAAGCACCGTGCTGCTATTGGGTATACTCTTGATGATCTTAAGGGCATTAGTCCCACTCTATGCCAACATAAAATTAATTTGGAAGAAGATGCTAAACTAGTTCGTGACCATCAACGACGGCTGAATCCTAAAATGAAAGAAGTAGTAAGAAAGGAAATACTAAAGCTCCATGTGGCAGGTATAATTTATCCCGTTGCTGATAGTCAGTGGGTAAGTCATGTCCATTGTGCCCCTAAGAAGGGAGGTATTACTGTTGTTCTTAATGATAAAGATGAATTGATTCCTCAAGTAATTATTACAGGTTATAGGATGGTAATTGATTTCCGCAAATTAAATAAGGCAACTAAAAAGGATCATTACCCCTTCCCTTTTATCGACCAAATGCTAGAAAGATTATCCAAACATACACATTTTTTCTTTCTAGATGGTTATTCTGGTTTCTCTCAAATACCTGTGTCAGCCAAAGATCAATCAAAGACTACTTTTACTTGCCCTTTGGTTTATGTAATGCACCTGCTACCTTTCAAAGATGCATGATGGCTATATTCTCTGACTTTTGTGAAAAGATTTGTGAGGTTTTCATGGACGATTTCTCCGTCTATGGATCTTCTTTTGATGATTGCTTGAGCAACATTGATCGAGTTTTGCAGAGATGTGAAGAAACTAATCTTGTCTTGAATTGGGAAAAGTGCCACTTTATGGTTAATGAAGGTATTGTCTTGGGGCACAAAGTTTTTGAAAGTGGTATTGAAGTTGATAAAGCGAAGGTTGATGCTATTGAGAAGATTCCATGTCCCAAGGACATCAAAGGTATAAGAAGTTTCCTTTGTCACACTGGATTTTATAGGAGGTTCATTGTCAGGACCGGATTTTCAGGACATTAATTTCCCAGAAAATGGCCCTTGTGCTCACCAGCCCCAGGATTACTGTTAGCTGATGAGGCACCAACTTGATACAGAAACTCTAAGCAAAGTACATCATATGTAGTACAAGACCATTCTGGCCTATGAGTACAACAAAATGGTTTCTAATGGTTGATGGCGGAAGCGGTTTGCGGATCACCAGCGTCTATGGGACTCCATTTCCCACAGGAACAACTGACCAGGATAATTCCTATCTTCGCGAGGCTGCTATCTCCATTTGCGTAGGTTCCGGGGCTGTCATCGCAACGCTCCTCTCCATGCAAGAAATCTGGCCAAGACAATAGCCAGGGACAAGCTAGTGAGTACTTGTACTCGCAAACATTGTGAACACGGGTATAATATAACGCATGAATAAACATGCTCTGAAATTTTCTATGATCACAACATCAGTCATAAAAATAAACCATGATGCATGCAAGAAGGTTATTCATGTCAAATATGACTATGCAATCAGAGAGTAGAAATAGAATGCACCGATCGGGTGTCTGAAGCGACGCCTCGAAAGGATAATAATGTAAAGCATGCCTCAGTTGGGCGTCTGAGTGACACCTCATAAAGGGCTTATATATGAAAGATGTAACAAGCATGCCACAGTCGGGCGTCTGGGCGACACCACATAAAGGGCTTATAAGTAATTGAAATAACAAGCAGGCCACAGTCGGGCGTCTGAGCGACACCACATAAAGGGCTTATAAGTAATTTAAATAACAAACATGCCACAGTCGGGCGTCTGAGCGACACCACATAAAGGGCTTATATAAGAATAATCACAAATCACATTGAATATCCGCGAGGTAGAACCGTCCCAGGGTTACTCAATAATTCAAATAATACAAATCGTTAGTCCACAATAATAATAACCATAATCATCACATGTCATAGGTCATAATCAATGTTCTGGTTTATTAGTTTTTCCTCCGAAGACCGACACTAAGACCGACACTTGACCCATCCCAGACTGTAGTCCTTAACCATGGACACGGCTATTTGAATAGGTATAATCTCTGCAGAGGGTGTACTCTTTACCCACGAGTAACGGATTTCTTTAGTCCACCGGGACTAATTCCGTCTACGGTCTTTTGATTGAAAACACACCTGACCGCACACACCAGCCTAACTCACCGGTGTCTGGAATCACCCTTGACACCTGTTAAGCAAAACTCTAAGTGGGGAGGCTACAACCTTGACTAGCATGGGATCACAAAATTTATACCGCGCGCAAACTAGGGGAGCTACCCCTTCGGCTACAACCGAAAACACCCATGCCCCCAGACTAGGTGGCATGCCTACCAGATGCCTCCGGTATCTTCCACCATGGCCTCTCTGTACGGTGTGTGCTAGGAAAGGGGTTGACAACTTACTGAACCGTACCCTACCTATGGCAGGGACAAGTGGTAGCACGGAACAAGTATGGGGGTTACCGGAACAAGACTCGATCTATGGCCGACTCAGGAGGTTTAAGTATTCCCTGCACGGTTAGCATAACAATTATGTTTCAGCCAACAAACACAATCACCACTCATCATGCCTCACTATGCCATACCAGACACAACCGTCTCGAAGAACACTGGAGACAAGCTCGTGTCTACCCAAGACAGAGACTTTCCCGGCTTCCTTCCGATAGGCACGAAAAGCATACGAGGGTAATCGCTATCAACATATCAAATTTTCCATAGCACGGGGTCATCAATATGCACTTATGAGTAGGGTCATATCATCACATAAAGTAACGAAAACTCCGAGACAAGGTGGTGTTGTACTGGGTCAAACAACACACGATAATATTATGCCAGGGTTCAAAAATGCTTGCCTTCAAGGTGTGGAGAGGTGAGGTGCCCTCCAAAAATTTTGCAAGTTATAATCTCCCCTCCAAATTCCTATTTAAAAGAAATATTCAAATAACGCATACTTTAAAAACAGTACAAAAAGTTGTCCCAATTATTTTTGAAATAAATCTTAAAATAAAGTGGGTGAAATTTGAGAGAGGTAGGAAAAAGAATCAACTCATTTGGAGTTTTATTTTAAAAGATATGTCCAGTCAAAGTTTAGTCAAATTTCTATTTTTAAAATAAAAACAGAAAAAGGAAACGGTTCGAAAGGGAAATACGCTTTCGAGGTAGAGGAGACGTACTATGGGTTTTACGCCTCCACTTACGCCAGCGTGGACCGGCTCGTGGTCACTGACAGTGGGTCCCTTGGGCCCACTGGTCAGGTTTGACCAGTCCCCCCCTCCTCCTTCCTCCTCTGGCCGAACAGAGGCGGGGCTCCGGTGATCGACGCCGGCGATTGGCGGCTCCTCGCGGGCTTCGGAGGGCAGGGATGGATCCGCCAGCCCAGGGTGGTCCTCCCTGTTGTTGTTGGGTCGGCGAGGGTGGAGGGAGTCGCCGGCGGCGAGCTTCGCGGTAGAGGAGGCTTCGGTGGATTTAGGGGCTCGGGCTACGGTGGTTCCTGGCCGCGTTTGAGAGGCTGGGAAGCTCCACACGATCAAGTGGAGTCGAACGGTGGTGCTGGAAGAGTGGGGGAGGCTCTGTTGGCGACGCACGGCACCGAAGCATGGCGGCGGCCGCACTGATCGGAGACGAGGAAGAAGACTCCCCCCCTGACGATTTGCTGGCTGTGGGGGCTCCATGGGGATGGCCTGAGGCTGCCTGAGTGGCTGGACGAGCTCGGGGGCCCTTCTTATAGGCGACCGAGGTCAGTTCTTCAGCGGCCGTGGATAGGATCGACGGCGAACCGCCGTTCTGTAGTTGCAGGGCGACGTGGCGGCGACGTGCGCTAGGGGACGAGCTTGCAGATAAGCTTGAGCAGCTCCAGGGGGCAGCTGGCGAGCGAGGGTGGCTCGGGCGGCACCGTCCGCGGCAGAGGCTACTGTGGCCGGCCGCTAGCTGCCGTGGCCGACCTGACGGCGGCGCTGTAGGGCTCCAGGGACGACTCTGCGGCGAGGGAGGGGGCGAGCGTGTTGGCTACGAGTGGGGAGAGGCCATAACGGGCATGGGGAGGCCGCAGTGCAACGCGGCAACTCGGTGCACGCGCGTGCAAAACGTGCGCTCTGGGCGCACCTAGCACACGCACGCTGCGTGTTCGGCATAATGCCAGGGCATGCTAGGAGGCTGTGGTGAGGTTGGGGATTAACAGGTCGTGGTTAGTGTCATCTAGGAGCTTAGTGGACATGCTAGTTTATCCAGAGGTGCAAGGTCACAGTGCAAAGACAAAAATCATGCCAAAACTATCCATGCCCTCAAGGTGTTTGACAAAATGCCAATGTCATCTAGGTAACTCTTGGGGTGGCCAAAAACTCCAGATCAGTGCCTCTCTAGATGTAGGTGATGATGGCAAGGTCATTTGGGCAAAGCCAGAAACTTGCTAATGCAAGTTTTGTAAATCTTCAGTTTTGGACAAAAAGAAAAAGGCCTCATTGCATTTACTTAAAATCCTCCAATGGGTCCACTGTCCTAGACTTAAGGGTTTTGTAGGGTGGGTTATAAGCAGGAGAAAGCTCAAGGGCACTAGAGCAAAATAAAATAGGGTTGCAGTAGAAAAAACCAAACTGGACCAGAAAGAAGATGAGGTTGATTCACTCAATTTTTTCAAAGAACATCACTGGGTTTTTGCATAAAGTTGAATTATATGCTACCACTAACATCCCATAATTTTGGTGGAAGCTTTAAAGAAATATTTAAATAGGTTGTAGTGAAAAATTGCCAACTGGACCAGTTTTGAAAACTTGGGCTAAAGTTCAAAATATCCAATGAATTAAATATATTTTTGCATAAAAGTGATTTAAAAACATCACATGACATCCCAAAATTTTGGTTGGAATTTTAAATAAATTTATCAAAGGGTTGTAGTGCAAATAGAGCTCCAAAATTTAAGAAAATCACTTTTAAGGAATAAAGCTCAGAGAGAAATAATTATGCAAATAAATCCACTGATAATAGAAATGTTTTTCTTGAGGGAAAAGGCAAGTCCAATAATACATTTGGAAAGTTTTCACTTGGGGTAAAAACTCCATAAAAATCAAAGAAAGGAGTGGTTCTGGAATCAAGGGAAAACCAGAAAATCAAAAATTTAATTTCCTGGCAAAATTTTAATAGACAAATCATGTTTAAATTTTTGGGGTGTCACAACACTACCCCCCTTAAGAAAAATCTCGTCCTCGAGATTTGCTAAAAGCTGTTTTTTTAAATACTCTTACAAAAAAAACCACTGTACTATGCAATAAAATGTGGCTACAGTGAGAGGGCAATAAGTGGTGTAAAACTACAGTGTGGAACACTGGCGTTGCGTGGAAAAATCCACGGTTAGGGGGAAAACGAGAGATTTCTCCGTTGGATACAGTAAATTTAGAATAAATTCTAAATTCTAAAATACGCTGGTCGTACCCGAGGGCACAGTGCTCTCTCTGGCTGACAGGTGGACCCGGGGCCCACGGTCAGCCTCTTCTTCCTCCTCTAGTTCTCTCTTCTTCCTCTCTCCCGTGCACTTTCCCACGCTTTCTCCACCGGCAACGTCTAGCGCGTAGGGCATCTAGGCCGTACTGCGGTAGTGCGCGGCGTGCTAGCTGCCGGCGTAGCGTGCACTCACCTCGCGGGCCAGCGCGCTATCGGCACTACTCGCGGATTCGCCTCCGAACACCGGCGATCGGGCGACGAGCGGCGCTGGTGGACTTCACCCATCGTACACCGATCTCAAGCTATAAAACGGCCGAGGTGCTTCTCTCTTCTTCCTCACACCTGGCCTCACTTCTCCTTCTCCTTCTTCGTCCTCCATTTCCGTTTACAAAAGCTCGAGACGAGGCTCTAATGGCGGGGGTGGTGCCGGACTGGTACATGATCCTAGTGTGTGGAGGGCTGGCGGCATTGTTGGGGTTCTCCGTGCTCCTGTGCATGATGATCCTTGATGATCGTCGTGATGCTGCCGCTCGAGTGTTGGCTCTCCGCTGTGGTGGTGATCACGAGGATTAGGTGTGGTGTCGGGTGCTAACTGTTGTCGGTGTGCTGGAGGTAACGTGCACCCGGATGATTACCCACTAATCTCTCCTTCAGAGACTGTGGTGTGCTAGGGAGGTGATCAGTTAGATGTAACACGGTTACGAGGTTTCACAAGCAGTGTATGTGTTCGAGTGGTTGTGGTTGTGAGTCTGCTGCCGTGGTGTTGCGTGAATAAAAATCCATGTCGCGACGAGATATACGCTGCAGCAACTCAGGGAAAAGAAATCTCAATTCGGGATTTATTGCGAGTGAAAATTAGTTAAATCAATAGCAGTAAAAACCACTCATATTGATTGAAACCAAATAACGTATCCGCCGCACAAACTCAGGATACCACGCATAAGTTACAACACAAAAATAATTGCTGGAACAATAAACGTAGCGGTGACGTCTAGAATGAAAACGGTAACTGGACGGGGTCCCGAGAAAACGTCTCTGGCACTGGGACACACTCCTCTTCTATCGGGGGAAGCGGATTGACTATCGATGAATACGTCTCTCCTGGTCGGGCCTCAGTGGTCTGCCGATGGCGATCTGAGGATTTAAATCAGTGAGGCTCTGGAGATAGCCCATTACTCGCTGGGTCAAACATTCTTGAGCGATGACATACTGGACAAGGTTGGCCAGTACTGGGTCTCTCTCAATTCGTCCATCGGGAAAGGATGCTACTTCTCCGGGTGCAGCACGGCTTGGAAAGTAATAATACCCTCGTTCGCTGGCATAAGGTACCGCGAATCGAAGGCGAACAAGTGCTTCATGTGCAGCAGCTTCTATGGCCATTTGCGGACTCGGCATAGATTTCCCCAGGAAGGAGACTTTCGTTGGGTCTTGGTTTGAGTTTACGGGAGGGATGTGCACTACTGCCCAATATTTTGAGGTGGATGAGGTGATCCTTGATTTGAGCAGCTCGTACTAGGGTGGCTGGGTAGAACCCATGGTACTGCAGGTAAAGTCCCACAATATTTTAACAAAACTCCCCGGGGTTGCATCTGGGGTTCTCAGATAAATGCTAGGGTTCGGCATGGCAAGAAATGCTTGAGAGGGTAGTGCACAAGGTGAGGGGTACTTGGAAAGGTCACGAGGTGGCCTTTTATATAGCAACTGGGCTGGGTTATTTACCGCGGTGAGGGATACTAGTTTGTCGGTCCTGCTCTCATGGGGTCGGGGTCCAGGCCACAGATACACACATCTCACAAAAGTGACATGTTACTGTGGGTGCCGTCGGGGTTGGTTTTTGGTAGCTACACCCGGAATTAAAAATGCAACTATACATCAACATACTTAGGCACAACTACTATTTAAAATAGGGGCGCACATGCAGGCAACATTATGGCGATACAAGATCACACAATTTACAGGGTGTGGACATACTAAGACTCGGTACTACTCGAGTGACTTAGTCCACCTCATTTATATCTAAGCGGGCGTGCCTTGTGGTTGT
The DNA here is from genome assembly GCF_018294505.1 of Triticum aestivum. Taxonomy (NCBI): domain Eukaryota; kingdom Viridiplantae; phylum Streptophyta; class Magnoliopsida; order Poales; family Poaceae; genus Triticum; species Triticum aestivum. The sequence goes on along the minus strand of NC_057806.1, from coordinate 37,765,007 downwards.
CGAGGCTTCTCCATGGGTTTCACCGTTGGAGTTAGCTGCAGGGGGTTGAGGAACTGCAGGGTCGGGGTAGCGATGATGACCATCGCGGGGATTGTTGGCCACAATCCCGTTGGAGCGTGTTCCCAAAAGGCGACGAAGAATATCTGGGGTCATCAAAGCACCTTGGTCGATGGCTGGGGCTGACCTCAAGGTCTTGATCGGTTGTCCGAACAACACGACTGGGTTGTCAGCATCGGGCTTATCTTCTCTTATTGCTGGGGCTCGGCGGATCAGTTCTCCTCGAGCTGCGATCAGATCAATGGTGATTTGATCGAACAGTTCCTCTAGTGCACTTACATAGCGCACCAGATGCAATAATCCAGGATCCGTCTCATGATCTCCGTTGGCAACTTGGGGTGGTCTACCATACCCGTCACGGCTGGGGTAGTAGTAGAACGAGCGACAGTTAACTCTGGGCGACAAGTGCCGGAGTTGAACTATAGCTTCTCGAGCAACTAGTTGGATGGCTTGTGGTTCAAAGGAAGTTGTCCTTCCGGTGAACCTGTAGGCGCGTTGTGGCGATAGACCCCTACCATAGACGTGCACAGTGGCCCAAAATTGATGGCTCTCACCACTCATGGACCCCTGGTACACAACATATTCTGGGGGTTCTTCTAACGCGAAGGCACAGCGGGTGAGGTTTGCTAGCACGGTCACAAAACCTCCAAGGTTGGTTGATGTGGTCTTATTGTGAACAATGGGTCTAGGCATTATAGCTCGGTTTGGGGTAGAGGCGGTGTTGTGCTGGGTTGAGGCTAGCGTGCCCTTTTTATAGAAAAAGGGGACGGGGTCTTCCTTCGCACGCTTGTAAAAAATACTATTTAGGGGCCGGTCACTAGCGCGAGATCGACAGGCTAGGCTGATAGGTTGGGCACCGACTGCCAAAAGGTGTCAGCTCACTGTGTGGCTATCTTACACGAGAAGCTTGGCTGGGGTTTGGTTAAGGTCCAGTGGGTTGGTTAACCTAGGTTTATCGACCTGGCTAAGATAAGATTAGCCAATGGTCAGCCTGGCTCTGATACCAAGTTTGTCAGGACCGGATTTTCGGGACATTAATTTCCCAGAAAATGGTCCTTGTGCTCACTAGCCCCAGGATTATTGTTAGCTGATGAGGCACCAACTTGATACAGAAACTCCAAGCAAAGTACATCATATGTAGTACAAGACCATTCTGGCCTATGAGTACAACAAAATGGTTTCTAATGGTTGATGGCGGAAGCGGTTTGCGGATCACCAGCGTCTATGGGACTCCATTTCCCACAGGAACAGCTGACCAGGATAATTCCTATCTTCGCGAGGCTGCTATCTTCATTTGCGTAGGTTCCGGGGCTGTCATCGCAATGCTCCTCTCCACGCAAGAAATCTGGCCAAGACAATAGCCAGGGACAAGCCAGTGAGTACTTTTGAATGTACTCGCAAACATTGTGAACACGGGTATAATATAACGCATGAATAAACATGCTCTGAAATTTTCTATGATCACAACATCAGTCATAAAAATAAACCATGATGCATGCAAGCAGGTTATTCATGTCAAATATGACTATGCAATCAGAGAGTAGAAATAGAATGCATCGATCGGGTGTCTGAAGCGACGCCTCGAAAGGATAATAATGTAAAGCATGCCTCAGTCGGGCGTCTGAGCAACACCTCATAAAGGGCTTATATATGAAAGATGTAACAAGCATGCCACAGTCGGGCGTCTGGGCGACACCACATAAAGGGCTTATAAGTAATTGAAATAACAAGCAGGCCACAGTCGGGCGTCTGAGCGACACCACATAAAGGGCTTATAAGTAATTTAAATAACAAACATACCATAGTCGGGCGTCTGAGCGACACCACATAAAGGGCTTATATAAGAATAATCACAAATCACATTGAATATCCGCGAGGTACAACGGTCCCAGGGATACTCAATAATTCAAATAATACAAATGGTTAGTCCACAATAATAATAACCATAATCATCACATGTCATAGGTCATAATCAATGTTCTGGTTTAGTAGTTTTTCCTCCGAAGACTGACACTAAGACCGACACTTGACCCATCCCAGACTGTAGTCCTTAACCATGGACACGGCTATTCGAATAGGTATAATCTCTGCAGAGGGTGTACTCTTTACCCATGAGTAACGGATTTCTTTAGTCCACCGGGACTAATTCCTTCTATGGTCTTTTGATTGAAAACACACCTGACCGCACACACCAGCCTAACTCACCGGTGTCTGGAATCACCCTTGACACATGTTAAGCAAAATTCTAAGTGGGGAAGCTACAACCTCAACTACCATGGGATCACAAAATTTATACCGCGCGCAAACTAGGGGAGCGACCCCTTCGGCTACAACCGAAAGCACCCATGCCCCCGGAATAGGTGGCATGCCTACTGGATGCCTCCGGTATCTTCCACCATGGCCTCTCTGTACGGTGTGTGCTAGGAAAGGGGTTGACAACTTACTGAACCGTACCCTACCTATGGCAGGGACAAGTGGTAGCACGAAACAAGTATGGGGGTTACCGGAACAAGACTCCATCTATGGCCGACTCAGGAGGTTTAAGTATTCCCTGCACGGTTAGCATAACAATTATGTTTCAGCCAACAAACACAATCACCACTCATCATGCCTCACTATGCCATACCGGACACAACCATCTCAATGAAGACCGGAGACAAGCTCGTGTCTACCCAAGACAGAGACTTTCCCGGCTTCCTTCCGATAGGCACGAAAATCATACGAGGGTAATCGCTATCAACATATCAAATTTTCCATAGCACGGGGTCATCAATATGCACTTATGAGTAGGGTCATATCATCACATAAAGTAACGAAAACTCCGAGACAAGGTGGTGTTGTACTGGGTCAAACAACACACGATAATATTATGCCAGGGTTCAAAAATGCTTGCCTTCAAGGTGTGGAGAGGTGAGGTGCCCTCCAAAACTTTTGCAAGTTATAATCTCCCCTCCAAATTCCCCTTTAAAAGAAATATTCAAATAACACATACTTTAAAAACAGTACAAAAAGTTGTCCCAATTATTTTTGAAATAAATCTTAAAATAAACTAGGTGAAATTTGAGAGAGGTAGGAAAAAGAATCAACTCATTTGGAGTTTTATTTTAAAAGATATGTCCAGTCAAAGTTTAGTCAAATTTCTGTTTTTAAAATAAAAACAGAAAAAGAAAACGATTCGAAAGGGAAATACGCTTTCAAGGTAGAGGAGACGTACTATGGGTTTTACGCCTCCACTTTACGCCAGCATG
>NC_057806.1:37752001-37761331 GCF_018294505.1 Triticum aestivum | reverse complement strand
TTGGCGATTAGCGGCTCCTAGCGGGCTCCGGAGGGCAGGGATGGATCCGCCAGCCCAGGGCGGTCCTCCCTGTGGTTGTTGGGTCGCGTCAGCGGCGATCTTCACGGCGGAGGAGGCTTCGGTGGATTTAGGGGCTCGGGCTACGGTGGTTCCTGGCCGTGTTTGAGAGGCTGGGTAGCTCCGCACAATCAAGTGGAGTCGAACGGTGGTGCTGGAAGAGTGGGGGAGGCTCTGCTGGTGATGGACAGCACCGGAGCGTGGCGGCGGCTGCACTGTTCGGAGACGAGGAACAAGACTTCCCCCCCGATGATTTTCTGGCTGTGGGGGCTCCATGGGGATGGCCTGAGGCTGCCTGAGTGGCTGGACGAGCTCGGGGGCCCTTCTTATAGGCGATCGAGGTCGGTTCTGCGGCGGCCGTGGAAAGGATCGACGGCAAGCCACCGTTCTGTAGTTGCAGGGCGACGTGGCGGCGACGTGCACTAGGGGACGAGCTTACGGATAAGCTTGAGCTGCTCCAGGGGGCAGCTGGCGAACGAGGGTGGCTCGAGTGGCGCCGTCCGTGGCAGAGGCTGCTGTGGTCGACCGCTAGCTGTCGTGGCCGACCTGACGGCGGCGCTGTAGGGCTCCAAGGACGACTCTGCGGCGAGGGAGGGGGCGGGCATTTTGGCTGCAAGTGGGGAGAGGCCAGAGCGGGCGCGGGGAGGCAGCAGTGCGACGCGGCGACTCGGTGCGCGGGCGTGCAAAACATGCGCTCTAGGCGCGCCCAGCGCACGCACGCTGCGTGTTCGGCATAATGCCAGGGCATGCTAGGAGGCTGTGGTGAGGTTGGGGATTAACAGGTCGTGGTTAGTGTCATCTAGCAGCTTAGTGGACATGCTAGTTTGTCCAGAGGTGCAAGGTCACAGTGCAAAGACAAAAATCATGCCAAAACTGTCCATGCCTCAAGGTGTTTGACAGAATGCCAATGTCATCTAGGCAACTCTTGGGGTGGCCAAAAACTCCAGATCAGTGCCTCTCTAGATGTAGGTGATGATGGCAAGGTCATTTGGGCAAAGCCAGAAACTTGCTAATGCAAGCTTTGTAAATCTTCAGTTTTGGACAGAAAGAAAAAGGCCTCATTGCATTTACTTAAAATCCTCCAATGGGTCCACTCTCCAGGACTTAAGGGTTTTGTAGGGTGGGTTATAAGCAGGAGAAAGCTCAAGGGCACTAGAGCAAAATAAAATAGGGTTGCAGTAGAAAAAGCCAAACTAGACCAGAAAGAAGATGAGGATGATTCACTCAAATTTTTCAAAGAACATCACTGGGTTTTTGCATAAAGTTGAATTATATGCTACCACTCACATCCCATAATTTTGGTGGAAGCTTTAAAGAAATATTTAAGTAGGTTGTAGTGAAAAATTGCCAACTGGACCAGTTTTGAAAACTTGGGCTAAAGTTCAAAATATCCAATGAATGAAATATATTTTTGCATAAAAGTGATTTAAAAACATCACATGACATCCCCAAATTTTGGTTGGAATTTTAAATAAATTTATCAAAGGGTTGTAGTGCAAATAGAGCTCCAAAATTTAAGGAAAGTCACTTTTAAGGAATAAAGCTCAGAGAGAAATAATTATGCAAATAAATCCACTGATAATAGAAATGTTTTTCTTGAGGGAAAAGGCAAGTCCAATAATACATTTGGAAAGTTTTTACTTGGGGTAAAAACTCCATAAAAATCAAAGAAAGGAGTGGTTCTGGAATCAAGGAAAAACCAGAAAATGAAAATTTTAATTTTCTGGCAAAATTTTAATAGACAAATCATGTTTAAATTTTTGGGGTGTCACATTTGAAATACTTAAGAAATCATTGATCTCTGCACCCATTGTTCAGCCACCTGATTGGAATTTACCCTTTGAAATTATGTGTGATGCTAGTGATTACGTTGTAGGTGCTGTTCTAGGACAAAGAGTTGATAAGAAATTAAATGTTATTCAATATGCTAGTAAAACCCTAGACAATGCTCAAAGAAATTATGCTACTACTGAAAAAGAATTCTTAGCGGTTGTATTTGCTTGTGATAAGTTCAGACCTTATATTGTTGATTCTAAAGTAACTATTCACACTGATCATGCTGCTATTAAATATCTTATGGAAAATAAAGATGCTAAACGTAGACTTATTAGATGGGTTCTCTTGCTACAAGAATTTGATTTGCATATTGTTGATAGAAAGGGAGCTGATAACCCCGTTGCAGACAACTTATCTAGGTTACAAAATGTGCTTGATGACCCACTTCCTATTGATGATAGCTTTCCTGATGAGCAATTAAATGCCATAAATGCTTCTCATACTGCTCGATGGTATGCTCGTTATGCTAATTACATTGTTGCTAAGTTTATACCACCTAGTTTCACATACCAGCAAAAGAAAAGTTCTTCTATGATTTGAGGCATTACTTTTGGGATGACCCACATCTTTATAAAGAAGGAGTAGATGGTGTTATTAGACATTGTGTACCTGAGCATGAACAGGAACAGATCCTACGCAAGTGTCACTCCGAAGCTTATGGAGGACACCATGCTGGAGATAGAACTGCACATAAGGCATGCAATCTGGTTTTTATTGGCTTCAAGGACGCCCGTAAGTTTGTCCTATCTTGTGATGAATGTAAAAGAATTGGTAATATTAGTAGACGTCAAGAAATGCCTATGAATTATTCACTCGTTATATAACCATTTGACGTTTGGGGCTTTGACTATATGGGACCTTTTCCTTCCTCTAATGGATATACACATATTTTAGTTGTTGTTGATTACGTTACTAATGGGTAGAAGCTATTCCAACTAGTACTGCTGATCATAACACTTCTATTAAAATGCTTAAAGAAGTTATTTTTCCAAGATTTGGAGTCCCTAGATATTTAATGACTGATGGTGGTTCACATTTTATTCATGGTGCTTTCCGTAAAATGCTTGCTAAATATGATGTTAATCATACTATTGCATCTCCTTATCAGCCACAGTCTAGTGGTCAAGTAGAATTGAGTAATAGAGAGCTCAAATTAATTTTGCAAAAGACTGTTAATAGATCTAGAAAGAATTGGTCCAAGAAACTTGATGATGCATTATGGGCCTATAGAACTGCATATAAAAATCCTATGGGTATGTCTCCGTATAAAATGGTTTATGGAAAAGCATGCCACTTTCCTCTCGAACTAGAACACAAGGCATATTGGGCCATTAAAGAACTCAATTATGATTTTAAACTTGCCGGTGAGAAGAGGCTATTTGATATTAGCTCGCTTGATGAATGGAGAACCCAAGCCTATGAAAATGCCAAGTTGTTTAAAGAAAAAGTTAAAAGATGGGATGACAAAAGAATACACAAGCGTGAGTTTAATGTAGGTGATTATGTATTGCTATACAACTCTCGTTTAAGATTTTTTTTGCAGGAAAACTTCTCTCTAAGTGGGATGGTCCTTACTTTATCGAGGAGGTCTATTGTTCCAGTGCCATAAAAATCAAAAACTTCGAAGGCACAAATCCGAAGGTGGTGAACGGTCAAAGACTCAAACAATATATCTCAGGTAATCCCATAAATGTTGAAACCAATATTATTGAAACCGTAACCTCGGAGGAATACATAAGGGACACTTTCCGGAACGTTTCAGACTCCGAAAAAGAATAGGTATGAGGTACGGTAAGTAAACCGAGTCCAAAACAGTTTTAAGGCAATATTTCTCCTTTTTGGAATATTTAGAAAATTAGAAAAATAAGTAGTAGTCCGGGAAGGACACGAGGGCTCCAAGAGGGTGGAGGGCGCGCCCTACCCTACTGGGCGCGCCCCCGTACCTCGTGAGCACCTCGTGTGCTCTTCGGACTCCGTTTTCTTACACAACACGTATTTTGGTCGGTAAAAATTCATTATATAATCTCCCGGGGGTTTTGACTCCCGTATCACGCAATTTTCATCTGTTTGTGTTTCAAGTTGTTGCTGCTACAGATTAGAGCAAGATGTATTCGCAAGAGTCAGTCAGGGAGAGTCGGGTGTCTCATTCGGCACCAAGATCAATGACAAACAACAATGTTGACCTCTTTGGGCCAGCTACGGAGGAAGAGATGGAGGCTGACTTGAAGAGGATAGATGCCATGGAAGAGGATCAAGAAGTCACTTCCCGCTTCCGAGCTGGATTCACAATGGGAGAACTACAGAGCTCGGCTATTCCAAAATCGGTTATCCCTTCAAATGATAGATTTCTTTCTTATGAGAATATGAAAAAGAGTGTCACTGGTTCTCCCGCAGCTATGCAGCACCCTTGGGTGCAGGGAGCTTTGGCTGTTACAGGAAAACTCCGAAAGGAAATAATGGACCTCAAGCAGCAAGTCAATAAGCTAGAGGAGGAGAATCGTATCCTAAGGGGCATCATCGCCAAGAATATCACATCACCATCCCCGAAAAGAGAAACATAATCACATGGGTATGGGCACTCCCCTTGGTAACTGCCAAGCTTGGGGGAGTGCCCCGGTATCGTATCACCATCACTTTTATCTTTACCGTTTTTCTTAGTTCAATCCTTTTGGTAATATCTTGATCTAGTAGAATAAAAGTTCTTAGTATGATCTAGTTGTGAGTTTTGCTTTATAATCCTTCTATGTAATCGAGTCCGTGAGCTATATAATAAAGATTAGTGTTGAGTCAAGGGCTTGATTATTTTTCCATGATCCTAAGTGAATAAAAGAAAAGAGAAAGAATAGAAAGAAACAAAGAGATCATGTGGATCTTATGGAGAGTAATGAGCTCACATAGAAAACGTATGATGAATAAAAGTTGTTGAGAGTTGACAAACATAGTTTTGGTCATCGTTGCAATCAATAGGAAGTAATAAAGAAAGGGAGGTCTTCACATATAAATATACTATCTTGGACATCTTTTGTGATTGTGAGCACTCATTAAAATATGACCTGCTAAAGAGTTGACGTTGGACAAGGAAGACAACGTAATGGGTTATGTTTTCTTACATCTGAGATAAATTATATTGTCTTGGATCCTCCAACATGTTGAGCTTCCCTTTCCCCCTCGTGCTAGCCAAATTCATCACACCAAGTAGAGATACTACTTGTGCTTCCAAATACTCTTAAACCAGTTTTGCCATCAGAGTCCACCATACCTACCTATGGATTGAGTAAGATCCTCTAAGTAAGTTGTCATCAGTGTAAGCAATAAAAATTGCTCTCTAAATATGTATGACTTATTAGTGTGGGAGAAAATAAGCTTTATATGATCGTGTGATATGGAAGAAATAAAGGCGATAGACTGCATAATAAAGGTCCATATCACAAGTGGCAATATAAAGTGACGTTATTTCGCATTAAGATTTTGTGCATCCAACCATAAAAGCGCATCACAACCTCTGCTTCCCTCCGCGAAGGGCCTATCTTTTACTTTTATCTCCTACCTTGAGTAAGAGTCATGGTGATCTTCACCCTTCCTTTTTACATTTTATCCTTAGGCAAGCACGGTATGTTGGAAAGATCCTAGTATATATGGCTAATTGGATGTGAGTTTTCATGAACTATTATTGTTGACATTACCCTTGAGGTAAAACGTTGGGAGGCAAAACTATAAGCCCCTATCTTTCTCTGTGTCCGATTAAAACTCCATACCCATAAGTATTGCGTGAGTGTCAGCAATTGTGAAAGATTATATGATAGTTGAGTATGTGGACTTGCTGAAAAGCTCTTATACATTGACTCTTTCCTATGTTATGATAAATTGCAATTGCTCCAATGACTGAGATTATAGTTTGTTAGTTTTCAATGAAGTTTACGATTCATACTTGAAATTGTGATTGAATTATTGCTCTAGCATAAGGGATTATATGACAAGAATTATATAAGTTGTTGTTCTAAGAATGATCATGTTGCCCTCATGTCCGTATTTTAATTTTATCGACACCTCTATCTCTAAACATGTGGACATGTTTTTCGATTTCGGCTTTCGCTTGAGGACAAGCGAGGTCTAAGCTTGGGGGGTTGATACGTCCATTTTGCATCATGCTTTTATATCAATATTTATTGCATTATGGGCTGTTATTACACATTATGTCACAATACTTATGCATATTCTCTCTTATTTTACAAGGTTTACATAAAGAGGGAGAATGCCGGCAGCTGGGATTCTGGGCTGGAAAAGGGGCAAATATTAGATACCTATTCTGCACAGCTCCAAAAGTCCTGAAACTTCACGGAAGACGTTTTCAGAATATATAAAAAATTCTCAGCGGAAGAGATTCACCAGGGGGGCCACACCCTGCCCACAAGGGTGGGGGCGCGCCCCCCTACCTCGTGGGCCCCCTGGTGGCCCTCCAGTGGCCATCTTCTGCTATATGAAGTCTTTCGATGGGAAAAATGAGAAGCCATCTTCTTGGACGAAACTCCGCCGCCACGAGGCGGAACCTTGGCGGAACCAATCTAGGGCTCTGGCGGAGCTGTTCTGCCGGGGAAACATCCCTCCCGAAGGGGGAAATCATCGCCATCGTTATCACCAACACTCCTCTCATCAGGAGAGGGCAATCTCCATCAACATCTTCATCAGCACCATCTCCTCTCAAAACCCTATTTCATCTCTTGTATCCAATTCTTGTCTCCAAGTCCGGGATTGGTGCTAGTAGGTTGCTAGTAGTGTTAATTACTCCTTGTAGTTGATGCTAGTTGGTTTAATTGGTGGAAGATCATATGTTCAGATCCTATAGGCATATTAATACCCCTCTGATTATGAACATGTTTATGCTTTGTGAGTAGTTACGTTTGTTCCTGAGGACATGGGAGAAGTCTTGCTATTAGTAGTCATGTGAATTTGGTATTTGTTCGATATTTTGATGAGATGTATGTTGTCTCTCCTCTATTGGTGTTATGTGAACATCGACTACATGACACTTCACCATTATTTGGGCCTAGAGGAAGGCATTGGGAAGTAATAAGTAGATCATGGGTTGCTAGAGTGATAGAAGCTTAAACCCTAGTTTATGCGTTGCTTCGTAAGGGGCTGATTTGGATCCATATGTTTCATGCTATGGTTAGGTTTACCTTAATACTTTTGTTGTAGTTGCGGATGCTTGCAATAGAGGTTAATCATAAGTGGGATGCTTGTCCAAGTAAGGGCAGTACCCAAGCACCGGTCCACCCACATACCAAATTATCAAAGTACCGAACGCGAATCATATGAGTGTGATGAAAACTAGCTTGACGATATTCCCATGTGTCCTTGGGAGCGCTTTTCTCTATATAAGAGTTTGTCTAGGCTTGTCCTTTGCTACTAAAAGGATTGGGCCACCTTGCTGCACTTTATTTACTTTTGTTACTTGTTGCTCGTTACAAATTATCCTATCACAAAACTATCTGTTACCACTTATTTCAGTACTTGCAGAGAATACCTTGCTGGAAACCGCTTATCATTTCCTTTTGCTCCTCATTGGGTTCGACACTCTTACTTATCGAAAGACTACGATAGATCCCCTATACTTGTGGGTCATCAACCCTCGACCCCTGCACGACCCTTGACCCTCGACCGCTCGGCAATCCACGACCCTCTACCCTAGTTCCCGACCCTCGACTCCCTCATCTCATGTTTGTCTAGTGTCAAAGGATTCAACAAAACCATGTTTTCATCATTAGGCGAAAGTAACAGGTGCATGATGGTACCAAGTTCTGCAAAGTTGTTCTGGAACGGAGTCGATAATTTGCTTTTTGGTACAAAGTTCAGCAAGAGCCTTCCGAATATCACTATTTGGAAGGCCTTTGCTAAAATTTGTACCAAAAGGCGAATTATCCTATCCGGGACTCCGTTCCAGAATAACTTTGCAGAACTTCGTACCATCATGCCCCGGTTACTTCCGGCTAATGATGAAGCCATGGATTTCTTCAATACTTTGACACTAGGCAACTTCTCGACCCCTCGGCGATCCTCGACCGCTCAGCGATCCATGACCCTCTACCCTAGTTCCCGACCCTCGACCCCCTCATGTCACGTTTCTCTAGTGTTAAAGGATTCAACAAAACCATGTCTTCATTATTAGGCAAAAGTAACAGGCTCATGATGGTACGAAGTTCTGCAAAGTTGTTCTGGAACGGAGTCCCAGGTAGGATAATTCGCTTTTTGGTACAAAGTTCAGCAAGAGCCTTCCAAATATCGCTATTTAGAAGGCCTTTGCTGAAATTCGTACCAAAAGGTGAACTATCCTATCCGGGACTCCGTTCTCGAACAACTTTGCAGAACTTGTACCATCATGCCCCGTTTACTTCGGGCTAATGATGAAGCCATGGATTTCTTCAATACTTTGACACTAGGCAACCTCTCGACCCCTCGGCGATCCTCGACCCTCAAACCCTCGGCGATCCTCGACCCTCGACCCCTCGACGACCCTCGACCCTCGAACCCTCGGCACCCTCGCTCTCGATAAAAATTAAGAAGAGGAAGAAGAAGAAAAAAAGAGGAGAAGAAAAGAAAAGAGAAGAAGAAGGAATAGATGAGAAGAAAAAATAGATCTTATTCTCCTCTTTTTTAGATTAAATCTATTTTTTCTGCTTCTCCTCTATTCCTTCTTCTCCTCTCTTTTTTCTTCTTCTTCTTCCTCTTCTTATTTTTTTTGACGTCCCCCCTCATGTCAAGTCTCATGTCCCCCCTCATGTCATGTCTGACGTCCCCCCTCATGTCATGTCCGATCCTCGACACCCTCGTTCCCGAAAAAAATAAGAAGAGGAAGAAGAAGAAAAAAAGGAGAAGAAGAAGGAATAGAGGAGAAGAAGGAAAAATAGTTTTTACTATTTTCCTTCTTCTCCTCTATTCCTTCTTCTTCTCATTTTTTCTTCTTCTTCCTCTTCTTAATTTTTTCTCCTCATCTTCTCTTCTTCTTCTCCTCCTTCTTTCTCTTCATATTTTTTCTCCTCTTCTTCTCTTTTTTCTCCCCTTTTTTCCTCTCCTTCTTTATCTTCCCTTCTTCCTTCTTTTCCTTCTTCCTTCTTCCTTTTTTCTTCCCTTCTTCCGTCTTCCTCTCTTTTCCATACATATAAAAAGTTACAAAAAATACATACATATATATAAAAAGAAATCATATATATAAAGCATATATAACAAAAAAAGCAACGGCGACAGCGGCGGGGTGGCAACGCGGCGGTGGGGTAGGTCATGGCGGTGCTCACAAAGGAGGCGTCGGGGCGGCGGGTGGCGGCGTCGGGCAGCGGTTGATGGGCGTCGGGCGGCGTCGGACGGTGTCGGGTGTCGAACGACATCGGGGCGGCGAACGGTGGCGGGCGGTGGCGGGCGGCGTCGGGGCAGCGGACAACGTCG
>NC_057806.1:37707434-37751695 GCF_018294505.1 Triticum aestivum | reverse complement strand
CTAAAGGGGGGCATTGGTCCCGGTTGGTGCCAGGAACTGGGACCAAAGGTGGGTATTGGTTCCAGTTGGTGGCACCAACCGGGACCAAAGGGGGGTGCTTCTGCCGCAACCAAAACTTTAGTCCCACCTCGCTAGTTGAGAGGGGCTCGGAGTGGTTTATAAGCCCCACTCCCACTGCCCTCTCGAGCTCCTCTCGAATGCAGGCTTACGGGCCTAAACACATTGTATCTACATGTGGGCCTACTAGGCCATCTATGGGCCTGAATTCTAGCCCATGGGTGGGTTTCTAGTCGTATTCAGGCTGTGGTGGCCCAGTAGGTGGCATTTTTTTATTTTTTCCAGTTGTTTTATTTTTTTTTGCATTATTTATTTTCTTTTGTTTTTTTCTTTATTTTTTAATTCTTTTTGCTTTTAGGTCAGAAAAAATATAAACTTTCTATTAGTGCCATTAGTTATCAAATTTGAATAGTTTAAATTTGAATTATTTGAAATTTGTGTGAATCACTAGTTTGTGATTAACTTTACTATAAAAATAGATTTTGGAGTGATTCGTTTTCCTGCTATTTAACATTACTGTGTTTTATCTTTATATTCAAAAACAGTTTTTGTTATTTTAGTTTCTAACAAAAAATCTTTATGATAATTCTTTTTGCTATTATAGTTTCTAAAAAAAAGTTCTTTATGAAAATTCTTTTTGCTTTTAATGTTTTGAACAGAAAATACTTTGATAATTTTAGTTGCATAAATTTCCATTTATTATTTTTGCTATTAGAGTTTCATAAAAGTTTTCTAGTTCATTCTTTTTTATATTAGTTCATTCTTTGAGCTAAATGGCCATGAAATTGAAAAGCACTTCAGATGAACTCTGAAGAGGTTGAAAATTGGCATGGTATCATCATTTCACCGACATAGCATGTGCTAAAAAGTTGAGAGGGTTACGGGAAAAACTGCATGCACTTCTTGTACAAAATGGACAATCTCTTTCGATGTATCACGGTTTTGGACGAAAACTCATCTCTTACAAAGGAATTTCATTATTTTAAACTTATTTGAACTCTAGACTTTTTGTGTGTTCAAAATGCACCATTCAAAGCCACATCATCAATTTTCAACCCTTTCTAACTTCATTTGTTATTTTCATGCATTTACTGATTTTTTTGAGCTATATGACCCTGAAATTGAAAAGCACTTTAAATGAACTATGAAAAGATTGAAAGTTGGGATGGTATCAGCATTTCACCCACATAGCATGTGCTAAAAAGTTGAGAGGCTTACGGGAAAAACTGGATGCACTTCGTGTACAAAATGGACAATCTCTTTCGACGTATCAAGGATTCAGACGAAAACTCATCTGTTACAAAGGGATTTCATTATTTTGAACTTATTTGAACTCCAGACTTTTTGTTTGTTCAAAATGCACCATTCAAAGCCACATCATCAATTTTCAACCCTTTCTGACTTCATTTGTTATTTTTCATTTACTGATTTTTTTAGCTATATGATCCTGAAATTCAAAAGCACTTCAAATGAACTCTAAAAAGGTTGAAAGTTGGCATGGTATAATCATTTCACCCACATAGCATGTGCTAAAAAGTTGAGAGGGTTATGGCAAAAACTGGATGCACTTCGTGTGCAAAATGGACAATCTCTTTCGAAGTATCAGGGTTTCATACGGAAACTCGTCTATTACAAAAGGCATTTCATTTCTTCACATGTAACTGCAGTGATATTCTAGATCAAAGGCATCATCATAATAGTTGTGGAGAGAAAGTCTTCACTTTTTCTTTGCTTGTGTCCTTTGCTTATTGCGCCGTAACCATGGATAATCTTCTTCGTTTAACAGGGTGCTTGGGTCAGCCTTGACTTTCAATGGAGGAATTTCATGAAACTTTTCATAATCTTCGGATATGTCTGTCTTGCCCTCCACTCCCATGATGTCTTTTTTCCTGAAAGAACTATGTGGTGCTTTGGCTCATCGTATGATGTGTTCGCTTCCTTATCTTATCTTTTTCTCGGTTTGGTAGACATGTCCTTCACATAGAAAACCTGCACCACATCATTGGCTAGTACGAATGGTTCGTCTATGTACCCAAGATTGTTCAGATCCACTGTTGTCATTATGTACTGTGGGTCTACCTGTACCCCGCCTCCTGACAGATTGACCCATTTGCACTTAAACAAAGGGACCTTAAAATCAAGTCCGTAGTCAAGTTCCCGTATGTCCACTATGTAACCATAATATGTGTCCTTTCCCCTCTTGGTTGGTGCACTAAAGCGGACATCGCTGTTTTGGTTGGTGCTCTTTTGATCTTGGGCGATCGTGTAAAATGTATTCCCATTTATCTCGTATCCTTTGTAAGTCAATATAGTCGAAGATGGTCCCGTAGACAACAAGTACAGCTCATCAGAAACAATATTGTCACCTCTGAGACATGTTTCCAACCAACTGCCGAAAGTCATGATGTGTTCACATGTAATCCAGTCGTCACACTGCTCCGGGTGTTTGGAGCGCAGACTGTTCTTGTGTTCATCGACATTGTTGGGGAACGCAGTAATTTCAAAAAAAATCCTACGCACATGCAAGATCATGGTGATGTATAGCAATGAGATAGGGGAGTATCGTCTATATACCCTTGTAGACCGTAAGCGGAAGCGTTATGAGAACGCGGTTGATGTAGTCGAACGTCACCACGATCCGACTGATCCAAGTACCGAACGCACGGTACCTCCGAGTTCAGCACACGTTCAGCTTGATGACGGCCCACGAACTCCGATCTAGCAGAGCTTCACGGGAGAGTTCCGTCAGCACGACGGCGTGATGACGGTGATGATGTTGCTACCAATGCAGGGATTCTCCTAAGCAATGCTACAATATGATCGAGGTGGATTATGGTGGAGGGGGCACAGCACACGGCTAAGAGATCAATGATCAACTTGTGTGTTCTAGGGCGCCCCTTGCCCCCGTATATAAAGGAGCAAGGGGGAGGCCGGGCGGTCCTCCTAGGGCGCGCCAGGAGGAGTCCTCCTCCTAGTAGGAGTAGGACTCCCCTTTCCTACTCCTACTAGGGGGAAGGGGAGAAGGAAGGAGAGGGGGGAAAGGAGGAAAGGGCGGCCGGCCCCCTAGTCCAATTCGGTTTGGGCTAGGGGGGCCGCGCGCCCCGCCTCCTCTCTTCCACCACTTGTCCCATGAGGCCCAATACTTCTTCCCCATATTCCTGTAACTCCCCGGTACTCCAAAAAATACCTGAATCACTCGAAACCTTTTCGATGTCCGAATATAGTGGTCCAATATATCGATCTTTATGTCTCGACCATTTCGAAACTCCTCGTCATGTCCCCGATCTCATCCGGGACTCCGAACTACCTTCGGTACATCAAATCACATGAACTCATAATACCGATCGTCACCGAACGTTAAGCGTGCGGACCCTACGGGTTCGAGAACTATGTAGACATGACCGAGACACATCTCCGGTCAATAACCAATAGCGGAACCTGGATGTTCATATTTGGTCCTACATATTCTATGAAGATCTTTATCAGTCAAACCGCATAACGACATACGTTGTTCCCTTTGTCATCGATATGTTACTTGCCCGAGATTCGATCGTCGGTATCTCAATACCTAGTTCAATCGCGTTACCGGCAAGTCTCTTTACTCGTTCTATAATGCATCATTCCGCAACTAACTCATTAGTTACATTGCTTGCAAGGCTTATAGTGATGTGATTTACCGAGAGGGCCCAGAGATACCTCTTCGATAATCGGAGTGACAAATCCTAATCTTGATCCATGCAAACTCAACAAACACCATTGGAGACATCTGTAGAGCACCTTTATAATCACCCAGTTATGTTGTGATGTTTGGTAGCACATAAAGTTTTCCTCTGGTATTTGGGAGTTGCATGATCTCATAGTCATAGGAACGTGTATAAGTCATGAAGAAAGCAATAGCAGTAAACTAAAAGGATCAAGTGCTAAGCTAACGGAATGGGTCAAGTCAATCACATTATTCTCCTAATGATGTGATCCCATTTATCAAATGACAACTTATGTCAATGGTTAGGAAACATAACCATCTTTGATCAACGAGCTAGTCAAGTAGAGGCATACTAGTGACACTCTGTTTGTCTATGTATTCACACATGTACTAAGTTTCCGGTTAATACAATTCTAGCATGAATAATAAAAATTTATCATGATATAAGGAAATATAAATAACAACTTTATTATTGCCTCTAGGGCATATTTCCTTCAGTCTCCAACTTGCACTAGAGTCAATAATCTAGTTCACATCGTCATGTGATTCAACATGAATAGTTCACATCTTTGTGTGATTAGTTCACATCTCCATGTGACTAACACCCAAAGGGTTTACTAGAGTCGATAATCAGTTCACATCGCTATGTGATTAACACCCAAAGAGTGTTCATGTTTTGCTTGTGAGAGAAATTTAGTCAACGGGTCTGCAACATTCCGATACGTATGTATTTCGCCAATTTCTATGTCTACAATGCTCTGCACGGAGCTACTCTAACAAATTGCTCCCACTTTCAATATGTATCCAGATCGAGACTTAGAGTCATCTAGATTGATGTAAAATTCTTGCATCGACATAACTCTTTACGACGAACTCTTTTATCACCTCCATAACCGAGAAATATTTCCTTAGTCCTCTAAGGATAATTTTGAACACTATCCAGTGATCTACTCCTAGATCACTATTGTACTCCCTTGCCAGAATGATGCTAAGGTATACAATAGGACTGGTAAACAGCATAACATACTTCATAGAACCTATGACTGAGGCATAGGGAATGACTTATCATTCTCTTTCTATTTTCTGCTCTGGTCAGGTTTTGAGTCTTTACTCAACTTCACACCTTGCAACACAGGCAATAACTCTTTCTTTGACTGTTCCATTCTGAACTACTTCAAAATCTTGTCAAGGTATGTACTCATTGAAAAAAAAACTTATCAAACGTATTGATCTATCTCTATAGATTTTGATGCTCAATGTGTAAGCAGCTTCATCAAGGTCTTTCTTTGAAAAACTCTTTTCAAACACTCCTTTATTCTTTCCAAAAAATTCTACATTATTTCCGATCAACGATACGTCATTCACATATACTTATCAGAAATGATGTAGTGCTCCCATTCACTTTCTTGTAAATACAGGCTTCACCGCAAGTCTGTATAAAACCATATGCTTTGATCACTTTGTCAAAGTATATTCTCTGAGATGCTTGCACCAGTCCATAGATGGATTGTTGCAGCTTGCTCACTTTGTTAGCACCTTTAGGATTGATAAAACCTTCTGGTTGCATTATATACAACTCTTCTTTAAGAAATCCATGAAGGAATACAGTTTTGACATCCATTTGCCAGATTTCATAAAATGCGGCAACTGCTAACACGATTCAGACAGACTTTTAAGCATCGATACGAGTGAGAAAATCTCATCGTAGTCAACGCCTTTAACTTGTCGAAAACATTTTGCGACAATTCGAGCTTTGTAGATAGTAACACTACTATCAGTGTCCCTCTTCCTCTTGAAGATCCATTTATTCTTAATGACTCACTGATCATCGGGCAAGTCAATCAAAGTCCATACATTGTTCTCATACATGGATCCCATCTCAGATTTCATGGGCACAAGACTTTTCGTGGAATCTGGGCTCATCATTGCTTCCTCATAGTTTGTAGGTTCGTCATGGTCAAGTAACATGACATCCAGAACAGGATTACCGTACCACTCTGGTGTGGATCTCACTCTGGTTGACCTACGAGGTTCAGTAGTAACTTGATCTGAAGTTACATGATCATCATCATTAGCCTTCAGATCTGTGATAGAAGGTGTAACCAATTGTCTCCTTTGGTATCCTATGAAGACACATTTCTTCGATTTGGGTTTGAGCTTATCAGGATGAAACTTTTTCACATAAGCATCGCAACCTCAAACTTTAAGAAACGACAAATTTGGTTTCTTGCCAAACCACAGTTCATATGGCGTCGTCTCAATGGATTTAGATGGTGCCCTATTTAACATGAATGCAGTTGTCTCTAATGCATAACCCCAAAACGATAGTGGTAAATCGGTAAGAGACATCATAGATTGCACCATATCTAATAAAGTACGATTACGATGTTCAGACACACCATTACGTTGTGGTGTTCCAGGTGGCGTGAGTTGCGAAACTATTCCGCATTGTTTCAAATGAAGACCAAACTCGTAACTCAAATATTCTCCTCCATGATCAGATCGTAGAAACTTTATTTTCTTGTTATGATGATTTCCCACTTCACTCTGAAATTATTTGAACTTTTCAAATGTTGCAGATTTATGTTTCATCAAGAAGATATACCCATGTCTTACTCAAATCATCTGTGAAGGTCAGAAAATAATGATACCTGTTGCGAGCCTCAACACTCATCGGACTGCATACATCAGTATGTATTATTTCCAACAAGTCTGTTGCTCGCTCCATTGTTCCAGAGAACGGAGTCTTAGTCATCTTGCCCATGAGGCATGGTTCGCAAGCATCGACTGATTCATAATCAAGTGATTCAAGAAAGCCCATCAGCATGGATTTTCTTCATGTGCTTTACACCAATATGACCTAAACGGCAGTGCCACAAATAAGTTGCACTATCATTATTAACTTTGCATCTTTTGGCTTCAATATTATGAATATGTGTATCACTATGATCGAGATTCAATAAACCATTCACCTTGGGTGTATGACCATTGAAGGTTTTATTCATGTAAACAGAACAATAATTATTCTCTGACTTTAAATGAATAACTGTATTGCAATAAACATGATCAAATCATATTCATGCTTAACGCAAACACAAAATGACATTTATTTAGGTTGAACACTAATCCCGAAAGTATAGGGAATGTGTGATGATGATCATATCAATCTTGGAACCACTTCCAACACACATCGTCACTTCACCCTTAACTAGTCTCTGTTCGTTCTGCAACTCCTGTTTCGAGTTACTAATCTAAGCAACTGAACTAGTATCAAATACTAAAGGGTTGCTATAAACACTAGTAAAGCACACATCAATAACATGTATATCAAATATACCTTTGTTCACTTTGCCATCCTTATTATCCGCCAAATACTTGGGGCAGTTCTGCTTCCAGTGACTAGTCCCTTTGCAGTAGAAGCACTTAGTCTCAGGCTTAGGTCTAGACTTGGGCTTCTTCATTTGAGCAGCAACTTGCTTGCCATTCTTCTTGAAGTTCCCCTTCTTCCCTTTACCCTTTTCTTGAAACTAGTGGTCTTGTCAACCATCAACATTTGATGCTTTTCTTGATTTCTACCTTCGTCGATTTCAGCATCACGAAGAGCTTGGGAATCGTTTCAGTTATCCATAGCATATTATAGTTCATCATGAAGTTCCAGTAACTTGGTGATAGTGACTAGAGAACTCTGTTAATCACTATCTTATCTGGAAGATTAACTCCCACTTGATTCAAGTGATTGTAGTACTCAGACATTCTGAGCACATGCTCACTAGTTGAGCTATTCTCCTCAATCTTGTAGAGAAAGTGCTTGTCAAAGGTCTCATACCTTTCGACATGGGCATGAGTCTGAAATACTAATTTTAACTCTTGGAACATCTCATATGCTCTATGGCGTTCAAAACGTCTTTGAAGTTCTAAGCCGTAAAGCATGGTGCACTAAACTATCAAGTAGTCATCATATCGAGCTCGCCAAACGTTCATAGCGTCTGCATCTGCTCCTGTAATCGGTCTGTCACCTAGCGGTCCATCAAGGACATAATTCTTCTGTGCAGCAATGAGGATAGTCCTCAAATCACGGATCCAATCTACATCATTGCTACTAACATCTTTCAACTTAGTTTTTCTCTAGGAACATATCAAAATAAACGGGGAGGTACATCATGAGCTATTGATCTACAACATAGTTATGCAAATACTATTAGGACTAAGTTCATGATAAATTAAAGTTCAATTAATCATATTACTTAAGAACTCCCACTTAGATAGACATCCCTCTAGTCATCTAAATGATCACGTGATCCAAATCAACTAAACCATGTCCGATCATCACGTGAGATGGAGTAGTTTTCAATGGTGAACATCACTATGTTGATCATATCTACTATATGATTCATGCTCGACCTTTCGGTCTCAGTGTTTCGAGGCCATATCTGCATATGCTAGGCTCGTCAAGTTTAACCCGAGTATTTCTGCGTGTGCAAAACTAGCGTGCACCCGTTGTATATGAACGTAGAGCTTATCACACCCGATCATCACATGGTGTCTCGGCACATGAACTTTGGCAACGGTGCCTACTCAGGGAGAACACTTATACCTTGAAATTTAGTGAGAGATCATCTTACAATGCTACCGTCAAACAAGTAGAATAAGATGCATAAAGGATAAACATCACATGCAATCAATATAATTGATATGATATGGCCATCATCATCTTGTGCCTGTGATCTCCATCTCCAAAGCACCGTCATAATCACCATCGTCACCAGCTTGACACCTTGATCGAAGCATCGTTGTCGTCACGCCAACTAATGCCTCCATGACTATCGTTGCCGCTTAGTGATAAAGTAAAGCAATTACAGGGCAATTGCATTGCATACAATAAAGCAACAACCATATGGCTCCTGCCAGCTGTCGATAACTCCGTTACGAAACATGATCATCTCATACAATAAAATATAGCATCATGCCTTGACCATATCACATCACGACATGCCCTGCAAAAACAAGTTAGATGTCGTCTACTTTGTTGTTGCAAGTTTTACGTGGTTGCTACGGGCTGAGCAAGAACCGTTCTTACCTACGCATCAAAACCGCAACGATATTTCGTCAAGTTAGTGTTGTTTTAACCTTCAAGAAGGACCGGGCGTAGTCACACTCAGTTCAACTAAAGTTGGAGAAACTGACACCCACCAGCCACCTGTGTGCGAAGCACGTCAGTAGAACCAGTCTCGCGTAAGCGTACGCGTAATATCGGCCCGGGCCGCTTCATCCAACAATACCGCCGAACCAAAGTATGACATGTTGGTAAGCAGTATGACTTGTATCGCCCACAACTCACTTGTGTTCTACTTGTGCATATAACATCTACGCATAAACCTGGCTCGGATGCCACTTTTGGGGAACGCGGTAATTTCAAAAAAATTCCTACGCACACGCAAGATCATGGTGATGCATAGCAACAAGAGGGGAGATTATCGTCTACATACCCATGTAGACCGTAAGCAGAAGTGTTAGCACAACACGGTTGATGTAGTCGAACGTCATCACGATCCGACCGATCCAAGTACTGAACACATGGCACCTCTGAGTTCAGCACACGTTCAGCTCGATTGTAATAGCCTGACTTTTGGCCCTTTTCTTTTTCTTTTTGATTTATTGGTTTTTGCTCTGTTTTTCTTTTTGGAGTGGTTTTGTGGCCTTGCCATCTGGGACATCCTCTTCATTTCCTCTCCCAGGTGGCTCATCAATCCTCAAAACCTTGCCAAGATCATGTCACTCCACTGCTTGACCAAACCCTAATTTATTTTCCTCGGGAATATTCCTTTTCCTATTAATGGAATAACCCTATCTGCCCTAGGTTGTGAAGCAACCTATATTTCTGCCTATCCAAAAATCTCAAAATAATTCCTATAAATTTTTTGGGTCATATCTTCCTCAACTATGGAAAAATATTTCATTGTTCATGTTTCTCATCATGCTCAATAAATTCATTTTCTATTCTGTCCTAAATGGCACATTGTGAAGCAAGTGCTATTTATCTTTGCCCATTTGACCCCAAACTTTTTGGACATATTTCCCTGTCCAACTAATAGACCTGTGCCAAACTTAAAATTTATTTGCCTAGCCAAACTTCCCCAGTGATTTTTCAAAGTTCCTGTCTGAGGGAAGCCCTTGTGAAGGAAGTACTATCTACGGTTATCCAAATGAGTTGAAATTTTTCACACTCCTTCATGTGCTCATATTAGAACACTCCTTCAAATTTCAGACCCCTCCAATCATCTATGTGAGCACAAGATCAAATCTTTGCTTCTGGCAATATTTTCAGATTGTGAAGCAAGTACAGTTTATATTGCTTCATTTTTCTTGAAAGTTTTCCAGAGTATTCTCATGACCATAAAACCTCTCTGAACCAAATTTGGGACCAATTCATCAAGCAAATATTCCTCTGGAATTTTTGCAAGTTTCTGTCCAGAGGAGATGTTTGTGAAGCAAGTACCACTTTGGCTTGTCCAATTGGTATGAAATTTTTACAGAATCTTACTATGTCCCAATCCTTAAGCCTTGCTAAATTTCAGTTCAATTTGATTGTTCATGTGAGTGCATCATCCAAATCCCTAATTCTGGCCATTATAGTGGTTTCTACTGCAACCACTAGCTAAACTCCTCTTCTTGCGCTGAAACTTTTCCATTTTAATCTCCTTAGTGTGTGATCATCACCAGGAAAACTATTTACTGTGTTACCAAGCTGGTGTCCCCACTGCACTGCACAAACACTTGGCCGCTGGCTTGCTTTGGAGCCATCTGCAAATCTCTTCTTTGCCCCTGGACCAAATTCTTTCTTCATTTTGACTGAGTACACGACGGTCTATCTACTGGACATGGTCGGCCCGGCCAGAACACACCGTTTGCACCAGTGTCCATGGTGATCACGCTGTCGTCACACTGCATCTCCCGGCATCGCTGATTCGTCGTTGTTCGCCATCAATGCGCCGCTAGAGCCGCGCCCGTGCCGCATCCAGCCTCTGTCTGCCATTAAAGCTTGGTCGGGAGCTCGTCCGTGAGCTCTAGAGCTCTCCTCCGCGCCTATATAAGTACCCCCGAGTTCCTCCGCACCTCAACCATCTCCCCCTCGCCTCATCTGCCCTTTGGAGTCGCCTCATCTCGCCGTTGTTCACTGTCATCCACCATGGCCGCCTCGGCCTCGGCATGATTCCAGCCAACCCGAGCCTCCTCTCCTCCTCCCACCACGTCCACCGAGCCCCCCTCGTTCCACTCAGCCGCCCCACCCACTTGCCCCCTCGCCGGAGTGCCTGCTTCGCCGAAGAGCACCACCGCCCGCCCGTCCTGGTCCTCCTCCTGGCGCCACCTCTCCACTCCACTCCTCTCCTCCCCGACGGTCATG
This sequence comes from Triticum aestivum, assembly GCF_018294505.1. Classification (NCBI taxonomy): domain Eukaryota; kingdom Viridiplantae; phylum Streptophyta; class Magnoliopsida; order Poales; family Poaceae; genus Triticum; species Triticum aestivum. The sequence continues at coordinate 37,740,533 of NC_057806.1, read as the reverse complement.
CTTCCTCTGAACGGGACCCCCTCGCTGACCCCATCCCTCCGGTGCCCTCGGCTCGGCCAAAGATGGCCGGAGCTGGCCGGCCCCCTCGCCGCTTCCTCCCCAGCTCCTCCTCTCTCCTACACGGGAGCACAGGAGCTAAAGGAAGGAGACGAACTCCCGTGCCCCCTCCCCCTGCGCCTGGGCCCCGCCTGGAAGTGGCGACAGCCACAGGTCCACGTGGATAAGTGGAGATGGGTTTCTCCCGGGTACCCTTTCCTGTTTCAGAAAACGTATTTCCCCTTATCCGCTTTCAGTGTTTCCTCCCAAAGACCCTTTGGTGATGAAAATATTCACAGATTGGTCCTTATCTTCTACACCTCACAACTTTTCAACCGTAACTCCGATCGAGGTGAAACTAGCACTCACTTTTTCATCTCGTCGAGCTCTATCTTTTGGTAATATTTTCACTAGGTGGTCTCACAATGAAAATGACCATTTTTCCCTTGCCTCTAATCATCCCCCTCCGAGAAAGAACTATCTGACGTTTCGTTCTGCAGCTTCACTGCACTTCTTCCCGGAGTCTCCGTCACCCTAGGCAAGCCACAACCACCATTTGCATGATAGTCATGCAGTAGCATTGGTTTTCAACTTGAATCTTTAATAATTGTATGTTTGTTTTGCTACTGTTGTCGTAGTTTCGGTCATGCTTGTGGATCGGTGATTATCGTCATGCTATGTTTCTTCCACCTTGTTATCATGAACTACTTGTTAGTATTACTTTCATATTGCTATGCTTGATAGTAGTACATGTTGGGTTGGTCATGTTCTTCGGTGCATGACTAACGTCGGTTACCGACTACTATTAATATGCATTGTTCCTTTGCTGTTAGTGAAGGAAATATGCCCTAGAGGCAATAATAAAGTTATTATTTATTTCCTTATATCATGATAAATGTTTGTTATTCACGCTAGAATTGTATTAACCGGAAACATAATACATGTGTGAATACATAGACAAACTTAGTGTCACTAGTATGCCTCTACTTGACTAGCTCGTTAATCAAAGATGGTTATGTTTCCTAACCATGAACAAAGTGTTGTTATTTGATTAACGAGGTCACATCAATAGTTGAATGATCTGATTGACATGACCCATTCCATTAGCTTAGCACCCGATCATTTAGTATGTTGCTATTGCTTTCTTCATGACTTATACATGTTCCTATGACTATGAGATTATGCAACTCCCGTTTGTCGGAGGAACACTTTGTGTGCTACCAAACGTCACAACGTAACTGGGTGATTATAAAGGAGCTCTACAGGTGTCTCCAATGGTAGATGTTGGGTTGGCGTATTTCGAGAATAGGATTTCTCACTCCGATTGTCGGAGAGGTATCTCTGGGCCCTCTCGGTAATGCACATCACATAAGCCTTGCAAGCATTGCAACTAATGAGTTAGCTGCGGGATGATGTATTACGGAACGAGTAAAGAGACTTTCCGGTAACAAGATTGAACTAGGTATTGGATACCGACGATCGAATCTCGGGCAAGTAACATACCGATGACAAAGGGAACAACATATGTTGTTATGCGGTCTGACCGATAAAGATCTTCGTAGAATATGTAGGAGCCAATATGGGCATCCAGGTCCCGCTATTGGTTATTGACCGGAGACGTGTCTCGGTCATGTCTACATTGTTCGCGAACCGTAGGGTCCGCACGCTTAACATTACGATGACAGTTATTATGAGTTTATGCATTTTTGATGTACCGAAGATTGTTCGGAGTCCCGGATGTGATCATGGACATGACGAGGAGTCTCGAAATGGTCGAGACATAAAGATTGATATATTGGAAGCCTATGTTTGGATATCGGAAGTGTTCCGGGTGAAATCGGGATTTTACCGGAGTACCGGGAGGTTACCGGAACCCCGCGGGAGCTATATGGGCCTTAGTGGGCTTTAGTGGAAAGGAGAAAGGGGCAGCCCAAGGTGGGCCGCGTGCCTCCCCCCTCCCCTAGTCCTATTAGGACAAGGAGAGGTGGTCGGCCCCCTCTCTCTCTCTTTCCCCCCTCGAGGAATCCTATTCCAACTAGGATTGGGGGGGGGAATCCTACTCCCAGAGGGAGTAGGACTCCCTTGGCGCGCCCTCCTTGGCTGGCCGCCCCCTCCCCCTTGGCTCCTTTATATACGGAGGCAGGGGGCACCCTAGGACACACAAGTTGATCCTTGAGATCGTTCCTTAGCCATGTGCGGTGCCCCATGCCACCATATTCCACCTCGATTATATTGTAGTGGTGCTTAGGCGAAGCCCTGCGACGGTAGAACATCAAGATCGTCACCACGCCGTCGTGCTGACGGAACTCCTCCCCGACGCTTTGCTGGATCGGAGCCCGGGGATTGTCATCGAGCTGTACGTGTGCTAAGAACTCAGAGGTGCCGGAGTAACGGTGCTTGGATCGGTCGGATCGGCAAGACGTACGACTACTTCCTCTATGTTGTGTCAACGCTTCCATAGTCGGTCTGCATGGGTACGTAGACAACACTCTCCCCTCTCGTTGCTGTGCATCATCATGATCTTGCGTGTGCGTAGGAAAATTTTGAAATTACTACGTTCCCCAACAGTTAGTTCGTTAAGTGTTTACTCGGTAATGTTATTGATGAGTTCTTGCATGTTATTTATGGTTGATGATAATGGTCATGTTATGCTATGAGTAGTGTTGTACTTGTAATATTCATGCTCATCATTATGCCATACTCAGTTGGATATGGTTCATTGTTGATATGGTGGATAGTTATGTTGTACCCTCATGCTTATGTTGATATCATGCTCATGCATTGTCATTGCATCATGTTATTTTATCATGGCTCGGCATATTTGCATTCAAGTTTAACCGGATTAAATTGAACTTGAACAACTATTGGCTGAGTCATGGTGCCACCATATTGAATTGACCAGTGAAACCACGCTTACCTTTATGGGAAGGTCCTAACTGGGTCTATTGCGTGCCTCTCGCCGGTGCCTCCAACGAGGGAAGGTTATGGGCGCGCGCTACCCTGATCAGGTAGGTGGACATAAGCCTTGCGTGCCTGTTGTTGTTGTTATGGATCCGGGTCCCTGTTTGGGACTGTTTATGTTTGGCCACGACGGTGGTCGTTGGTGTCTTTGGTAGACACGAGGCCACCCAGAACTAGCCCAGTGGGGAGTGAGTCGGAGTGGCCGGGAGAGCGTCATGGAAGTAGATCGGTTTTGTCGGAACGCTGTTGGTCCACCCGAATGGGAGTGCGGGGCCATGGGTTCCGTAGTGTGGGTACAGTGTACTAACCTCTGCAGAGTGTATATTAAACCTATCGATAGCCGCGCCTGCAGATAAGGGCCTAGTTCGTAGTTGGTCACACTATGAGTCAATAGTAATTAATAATATTGTGCTTAATAACAACCATGGTTCGATGACGAGATAAGTTGGTTGTGATCGCCGGAAAGATCACCGTTTGAGACCAAGTGTTGGTCATGGTTGTGATCGCCGGAAAGATCACCGTTTGATAACGAGGTAACCTGTTGAGCCCAGAGTGGTTCCATTTGTGATCCGTGAATGATCACTGTGGTATCGAGGATACCGAGTTGTTGGATATTCGTTATGTTGTGTGAGAATCATGGGTAAAGATCAAGCTCCTTGTGGTCATTTAATGATTACTAGGGTATTGTTTAGACCAAGCTTGATTTGATCCTGAGGTGATCGTGTGATGTCCGAGGTTGGTAAGTGCTACATGTGATGGTTATGAGATAATCCGAGCAGAATAAGTGGTGCATATAGTGTCATCATGTTGCATGCTAGTATCGTCAGATTTATATGTTCATGCCATGCTCATATGGTTCTAGCTGTATCATGTTCATGTTGCTCATGCCATGGTTATCCTGATGATCTCCTGATAATTCCTGCTTAACATGTAATTGCCATGTTGTTATTTGTCTTGAATGCTTCTGGTTATTGTGAGCTTGCAAGTACATTCAATGTACTGACCTGGCATGTCATGCCGGTTTGCAGGTCATGCAGTGATTTCTTGATTGCTTGTCGTGGTTTCCGTTCGTGCGAGTTAGGATAATCGTTCCAGCCAGAGTCCCTGTGGAGTGGAGTTCACCACCGTCGTTGTTGTTCCGCTGATAGAAGTTATTCCGCTGCATCGCGTTGTTCTGCTGCTTGCATGGAGCAACCGTGGCAGGCGTAGTATCGTTGTGATGATGTTATTCACTGTAATATCGGTGACCTTGTATTCATATTCGTGCAATAATAAAAAGCTGATTTGTTCTATGCTAAGCAATGTCGTATTCCAGAAGACTTCTCATCGATCTCTGGGATGGAATACGGGGCGTTCCGGTTTCTCTGAGTCGGGTGCCACATCGATGACATCCCACAAACTCCAATCCAGCAGAGCTTCACGGGAGAGTTCCGTCAGCACGACGGCGTGATGATGGTGATAATATTGCTACCGACGCAGGGCTTCTCCTAAGCACCGCTATGATATGATCGAGGTGGATTATGGTGGAGGGGGCACCGCACACGGCTAAGGGATCAATGATCAACTTGTGTGTTCTAGGGTGCCCCCTGCCCCCGTATATAAATGAGCAAGGGGGGAGGCCGGCCGGCCCTCCTAGGGCGCGCTAGGAGGAGGAGTCCTCCTTCTAGTAGGAGTAGGACTCCCCATTCCTACTCCTACTAGGAGGAGGAAAGGAAGGGGGAAGGGGAGAAGGAAGGAGAGGGAGGAAAGGAAGAAAGGGGGCCGGCCCCTAGTCCAATTCGGTTTGGGCTAGGGGGCCGCGCGCCTTGCCTCCTCTCTGGAGGAAATATGCCCTAGAGGCAATAATAAAGTTATTATTTATTTTCTTATATCATGATAAATGTTTATTATTCATGCTAGAATTGTATTAATCGGAAACATGATACATGTGTGAATACATAGACAAACAGAGTGTCACTAGTATGCCTCCACTAGACTAGCTCGTTGATCAAAGATGGTTATGTTTCCTAGCCATAGACATGAGTTGTCATTTTGATCAACGAGATCACATCATTAGGAGAATGATGTGATTGACTTGACCCATTCCGTTAGCTTAGCACTTGATCGTTTAGTATGTTGCTATTGCTTTCTTCATGACTTATACATGTTCCTATGACTATGAGATTATGCAACTCCCATTTACCGGAGGAACACTTTGTGTGCTACCAAACGTCACAACGTAACTGGGTGATTATAAAGGTGCTCTACAGGTGTCTCCAAAGGTACTTGTTGGGTTGGCGTATTTCGAGATTAGGATTTGTCACTCCGATTGTCGGAGAGGTATCTCTAGGCCCACTCGGTAATGCACATCACTATAAGCCTTGCAAGCATTGTAACTAATGAGTTAGTTGCGGAATGATGTATTATGGAACGTGTAAAGAGACTTGCCAGTAACGATATTGAACTAGGTATTGAGATACCGATGATCGAATCTCGGGCAAGTAACATACCGATGACAAAGGGAACAACATATGTTGTTATGCGGCTTGACCAATAAAGATCTTCGTAGAATATGTGGGAGCCAATATGAGCATCCAGGTTCCGCTATTGGTTATTGACCAGAGACGTGTCTCGGTCATGTCTACATAGTTCTCGAACCCGTAGGGTCCGCACGCTTAAAGTTCGGTGACGATCGTATTATGAGTTTTTGTGTTTTGATGTACCGAAGGTAGTTCGGAGTCCCGGATATGATCACGGACATGAGGAGGAGTCTCGAAATGGTCGAGACATAAAGATCTATATATTGGACGACTATATTTGGATACCGGAATGGTTCCGGGTGAGATTGCGAATATACAGGAGCACCAGGAGGTTATCGGAACCCCCCGGGAGGTATATGGGCCTTATTGGGCTTTAGTGGAAAGGAGGGGAAAGGCGCAAGGGAGGGGGTCGCCCCCCCTTTCCTTCCTCCCTCCTTCCTCTTCATTCCCTCTCCTACTCCAAGTTGGAGAGGGGGGAATCCTACTCCCGGTGGGAGTAGGACTCCCCATGGTGCACCCTAGAGAGGTCCGGCCCTCCCCTCCTCCACTCCTTTATATACGGGGGCAGGGGGGCACCTCTAGACACACAAGTTGATCATTGATCCCTTATCCGTGTGCGGTGCCCCCCGCCACCATAATCCACCTCGATTATATCGTAGCGGTGCTTAGGCGAAGCCCTGTGTCGGTAGCATCATCATCATCATCACCACGCCGTCGTGCTGAAGAAACTCTCCTGTGAAGCTTTGCTGGATCGGAGCTCGCGAGACGTCATCGAGTTGAACGTGTGCAAAATTCCGAGGTGCCGTGTGTTCGGTACTTGGATTGGTCGGATCGTGAAGACGTACGACTACATCAACCGTGTTGTGCTAACACTTCCGCTTATGGTCTACGAGGGTACATGGACGAAACTCTTCCCTCTCATTGCTATGCATCACCATGATCTTGCGTGTGCGTAGGATTTTTTTTTTTGAAATTACTACATTCCCCAACAGTGGCATCCGAGCCAGGTTTATGCGTAGATGTTATATGCACGAGTAGAACACAAGTGATTTGTGGGCGATACAAGTCATACTGCTTACCAGCATGTCATACTTTGGTTTGGCGGTATTGTTGGATGAAGCGGCCCGGACCGACATTACGCGTACGCTTACGCGAGACTGGTTCTACCGACGTGCTTTGCACACAGGTGGCTGGCGGGTGTCAGTTTCTCCAACTTTAGTTGAACCGAGTGTGGCTATGCCCGGTCCTTGAGAAGGTTAAAACATCACTAACTTGACAAACTATCGTTGTGGTTTTGATGCATAGGTAAGAACGGTTCTTGCTCAGCCCATAGCAGCCACGTAAAACTTGCAACAACAAAGTAGAGGACGTCTAACTTGTTTTTGTAGGGCATGTTGTGATGTGATATGGTCAAGACATGATGCTATATTTTGTTGTATGAGATGATCATGTTTTGTAACCGAGTTATCGGCAACTCGCATGAGAAAAATGGTTGTCACTTTATTCTATGCAATGCAATCGCCCTGTAATTGCTTTACTTTATCACTAAGCGGTAGCGATAGTCGTAGAAGCAATAGTTGGCGATATGACAACGATGCTACGATGGAGATCAAGGTGTCGCGCCGGTGACAATGGTGATCATGACGGTGCTTCGGAGATGGAGATCACAAGCACAAGATGATGATGGCCATATCATATCACTTATATTGATTGCATGTGATGTTTATCTTTTGTGCATCTTATTTTGCTTAGATCAACGGTAGCATTATAAGATGATCTCTCACTAAATTTCAAGGTATAAGTGTTCTCCCTAAGTATGCACCGTTGCGAAAGTTCTTCGTGCTGAGACACCACGTGATGATCGTGTGTGATAAGCTCTACGTTCAAATACAACGGGTGCAAGACAGTTTTGCACACGCGGAATACTCAGGTTAAACTTGACGAGCCTAGCATATGCAGATATGGCCTCGGAACACTGAGACCGAAAGGTCGAGCGTGAATCATATAGTAGATATGATCAACATAGTGATGTTCACCATTGAAAACTACTCCATCTCACGTGATGATCGGACATGGTTTAGTTGATATGGATCACGTGATCACTTAGATGATTAGAGGGATGTCTATCTAAGTGGGAGTTCTTTAATAATTTGATTAGCTGAACCTTAATTTATCATGAACTTAGTACCTGATAGTATTTTTGCATGTCTATGTTATTGTAGATAGATGGCCCCTGCTGTTGTTCCGTTGAATTTTAATGTGTTCCTTGAGAAAGCAAAGTTGAAAGATGATGGTAGCAATTACACGGACTGGGTCCGTAACTTGAGGATTATCCTCATTGCTGCACAGAAGAATTACGTCCTGGAAGCACCGCTGAGTGCCAAACCTACTGCAGGAGCAACACCAAATGTTATGAACGTCTGGCAGAGCAAAGCTGATGACTACTCGATAGTTCAGTGTGCCATGCTTTACGGCTTAGAACCGGGACTTCAACGACATTTTGAACGTCATGGAGCATATGAGATGTTCCAGGAGTTGAAGTTAATATTACAAGCAAATGCACGGATTGAGAGATATGAAGTCTCCAATAAGTTCTACAGCTGCAAGATGGAGGAGAATAGTTCTGTCAGTGAACATATACTCAAAATGTCTGGGTATCATAATCACTTGACTCAACTGGGAGTTAATCTTCCTGTTGATAGTGTCATTGACAGAGTTCTTCAATCACTGCCACCAAGCTACAAAAGCTTCGTGATGAACTATAATATGCAAGGGATGAATAAGACAATTCCCGAGCTCTTCGCAATGCTAAAGGCAGCGGGGGTAGAAATAAAGAAGGAGCATCAAGTGTTGATGGTCAACAAGACCACCAGTTTCAAGAAAAAGGGTAAAGGGAAGAAAAAGGGGAACTTCAAGAAGAACAGCAAACAAGTTGCTGCTCAGGGGAAGAAAACCAAGTCTGGACCTAAGCCTGAGATTGAGTGCTTCTACTGCAAACAAACTGGTCACTGGAAGCGGAACTGCCCCAAGGATTTGGCAGATAAGAAGGATGGCAACATGAACAAAGGTATATGTGATATACATGTAATTGATGTGTACCTTACTAATTCTTGCAGTAGTACCTGGGTATTTCATATTGGTTCTGTTGCTAATATTTGCAACTCGAAACAGGGACTACAGATTAAGCGAAGATTGGCAAAGGACGAGGTGACGATGCGCGTGGGAAATAGTTCTAAAGTCAATGTGATCGCAGTCGGCACGCTACCTCTACATCTACCTTCGGGATTAGTATTAGACCTGAATAATTATTATTTGGTGCCAGCGTTAAGCATGAACATTATATCTGGATCTTGTTTGATGCGAGACAGTTATTCATTTAAATCAGAGAATAATGGTTGTTCTATTTATATGAGTAATATCTTTTATGGTCATGCACCCTTAGAGAGTGGTCTATTCTTTTTGAATCTTGATAGTGGAGATACACATATTCATAGTATTGAAGCTAAAAGATGAAGAGTTGATAATGATAGTGCAACTTATTTGTGGCACTGCCGTTTAGGTCATATTGGTATAAAACGCATGAAGAAACTCCATTCTGATGGACTTTTGGAATCACTTGATTATGAATCACTTGGTACTTGCGAACCGTGCCTCATGGGCAAGATGACTAAAACGTCGTTCTCCGGAACTATGGAGGAAGCAACAGATTTATTGGAAATAATACATACTGATGTATGTGGTCCGATGAATATTGAGGCTCGCGGCGGGTATCGTTATTTTCTCACCTTCACAGATGATTTGAGCAGATATGGGTATATCTACTTGATGAAACATAAGTCTGAAACATTTGAAAAGTTCAAAGAATTTCAGAGTGAAGTGGAAAAGCATCGTAACAAGAAAATAAAATTTCTACGATCTGGTCGTGGAGAAGAATATTTGAGTTACAAGTTTGGTCTTCATTTGAAACAATGTGGAATAGTTTCGCAACTCACGCCACCTAGAACACCATAGCGTAATGGTGTGTCCGAACATCGTAATCGTACTTTACTAGATATGGTACGATCAATGATGTCTCTTACTGATTTACTGCTATTGTTTTGGGGTTATGCATTAGAGACAGCTGCACTCATGTTAAATAGGGCACCATCTAAATTCGTTGAGACAACTCCTTATGAACTGTGGTTTGGCAAGAAACCAAAGTTGTCGTTTCTTAAAGTTTGGGGCTGCGATGATTATGTGAAAAAGCTTCAACCTGGTAAGCTCGAATCCAAATCGGAGAAATGTGTCTTCATAGGATACCCAAAGGAGACTGTTGGGTACACCTTCTATCATAGATCCGAAGGCAAGACTTTTGTGTCTAAATTTGGATCCTTTCTAGAGAAGGAGTTTTTCTCGAAAGAAGTGAGTGGGAGGAAAGTAAAACTTGATTAGGTAACTATACCTGCTCCCTTATTGGAAAGTAGTTCATCACAAAAACCGGTTTTTGTGACACCTAGACCAATTAGTGAGGAAGCTAATGATGATGATCATGAAACTTCAGATCAAGTTACTACCGAACCTCATAGGTCAACCAGAGTAAGATCCGCACCAGAGTTGTACGGTAATCTTGTTCTGGAGGTCATGTTACTAGACCATGACGAACCTATGAACTATGAGGAAGCGATGATGAGCCCAGATTCCGCAAAATGGCTTGAGGCCATGAAATTTGAGATGGGATCCATGTATGAGAACAAAGTGTGGACTTTGGTTGACTTGCCCGATGATCGGCAAGCCATCGAGAATAAATGGATCTTCAAGAAGAAGACAGACGCTGATGATAATGTTACTGTCTACAAAGCTCGACTTGTTGCGAAAGGTTTTCGACAAGTTCAAGGAGTTGACTACGATGAGACCTTCTCATCCATAGCGATGCTTAAGTCTGTCCGAATCATGTTAGCTATTTGCCACATTTTATGATTATGAAATTTGGCAAATGGATGTAAAGACTGCATTCCTGAATGGATTTCTGGAAGAAGAGTTGTATATGATGCAACCTGAAGGTTTTATCGATCCAAATGGTGCTAACAAAGTGTGCAAGCTCCAGAAATCCATTTATGGACTGGTGCAAGCCTCTCGGAGTTGGAATAAACGTTTTGATAGTGTGATCAAAGCATATGGTTTTATACAGACTTTTGGAGAAGCCTGTATTTACAGGAAAGTGAGTGGGAGCTCTGTAGCATTTCTAATATTATATGTGGATGACATATTGTCGATTGGAAATGATATAGAATTTCCGGATAGCATAAAAGGATACTTGAATAAGATTTTTTCAATGAAATACCTCGGTGAAGCTGCTTACATATTGGGCATCAAGATCTATAGAGATAGATCAAGACGCTTAATTGGACTTTCACAAAGCACATACCTTGATAAACTTTTGAAGAAGTTCAAAATGGATCAGGTAAAGAAAGGATTCTTACCTGTGTTGCAAGGTGTGAAGTTGAGTAAGACTCAATGCCCGACCACTGCAGAAGATAGAGAGAAAATGAAAGATGTTCCCTATGCTTTAGCCATAGGCTCTATCATGTATGCAATGATGTGTACCAGACCTGATGTGTGCCTTGCTATTAGTTTAGCAGGGAGGTACCAAAGTAATCCAGGAGTGGATCACTAGATAGCGGTCAAGAACATCCTGAAATACCTGAAAAGGACTAAGGATATGTTTCTCATTTATGGAGGTCACAAAGAGCTCATCGTAAATGGTTACGTTGATGCAAGCTTTGACACTGATCCGGACGATTCTAAATCGCAAACCGGATATGTGTTTATATTGAACGGTGGAGCTATCAATTGGAGTAGTTCTAAACAAAGCGTCGTGGCGGGATCTACATGTGAAGCGGAGTACATTGCTGCTTTGGAAGCAGCAAATGAAGGAGTCTGGATGAAGGAGTTCATATCCAATCTAGGTGTCATACCTAGTGCATCGGGTCCAATGAAAATATTTTGTGACAATACTGGTGCAATTGCCTTGGCAAAGGAATCCAGATTTCACAAGAGAACCAAGCACATCAAGAGACACTTCAATTCCATCCATGATCAAGTCCAGGCGGGAGACATAGAGATTTGCAACATACATACGGATCTGAATGTTGCAGACCGTTGACTAAGCCTGTCTCACGAGCAAAACATGATCAGCACCAAGACTCCATGGGTGTTAGAATCATTACTGTGTAATCTAGATTATTGACTCTAGTGCAAGTGGGAGATTGAAGGAAATATGCCCTAGAGGCAATAATAAAGTTATTATTTATTTCCTTATATCATGATAAATGTTTATTATTCATGCTAGAATTGTATTAATCGGAAACATGATACATGTGTGAATACATAGACAAACAGAGTGTCACTAGTATGCCTCTACTAGACTAGCTCGTTGATCAAAGATGGTTATGTTTCCTAGCCATAGACATGAGTTGTCATTTTGATCAACGGGATCACATCATTAGGAGAATGATGTGATTGACTTGACCCATTCCGTTAGCTTAGCACTTGATCGTTTAGTATGTTGCTATTGCTTTCTTCATGACTTATACATGTTCCTATGACTATGAGATTATGCAACTCCTATTTACCAGAGGAACACTTTGTGTGCTACCAAACGTCACAATGTAACTGGGTGATTATAAAGGTGCCCTACAGGTGTCTCCAAAGGTACTTGTTGGGTTGGCGTATTTTGAGAGTAGGATTTGTCACTCCGATTGTTGGAGAGGTATCTCTGGGCCCACTCGGTAATGCACATCACTATAAGCCTTGCAAGCATTGTAACTAATGAGTTAGTTGCGGATTGATGTATTACGGAACGAGTAAAGAGACTTGCCGGTAACGAGATTGAACTAGGTATTGAGATACTGACGATCGAATCTCGGGCAAGTAACATACCGATGACAAAGGGAACAACGTATGTTGTTGTGCGGTTTGACCGATAAAGATCTTCGTAGAATATGTGGGAGCCAATATGAGCATCCAGGTTCCGCTATTGGTTATTGACTAGAGACGTGTCTCGGTCATGTCTACATAGTTCTCGAATCCGTAGGGTCCGCACGCTTAAAGTTCGCTGACGATCGTGTTATGACTTTGATGTACCGAAGGTAGTTTGGAGTCCCGAATATGATCGCGGACATGACTAGGAGTCTCGAAATGATCGAGACATAAAGATCGATATATTGGACCACTATATTTGGATACCGGAATGGTTCCGGGTGAGATCGGGAATATACCGGAGCACCGGGAGGTTATCGGAACCCCCCGGGAGGTATATGGGCCTTATTGGGCTTTAGTGGAAAGGAGGGGAAAGGAGCATGGGAGGTGGCGCCCCCCCCCCCAAGCCCAATCCGAATTGGGAAGGCCCCCCTTTCCTTCCTCCCTCCTTCCTCTTCCTTCCCTCTCCTACTCCAAGTTGGAAAGGAGGGAATCCTACTCCCGGTGGGAGTAGGACTCCCCATGGTGCGCCCTAGAGAGGGTCGACCCTCCTCTCCTCCACTCCTTTATATACGGGGGCAGGGGGCACCTCTAGACACACAAGTTGATCATTGATCCCTTAGCCGTGTGCGGTGCCTCCCTCCACCATAATCCACCTCGATTATATCGTAGCGGTGCTTAGGCGAAGCCCTTCGTCGGTAGCATCATCATCACCGTCACCATGCCATCGTGCTGACGAAACTCTCCTATGAAGCTTTGCTGGATCGGAGCTCGCGGGACGTCATCAGTTGAACGTGTGCACAACTCGGAGGTGCCATGTGTTTGGTACTTGGGTCGGTCGGATCGTGAAGACGTACGACTACATCAACCGCGTTGTGCTAACGCTTCTGTCGTGGAGTTGACACGGCAGATGTCCTAGAGCAAGGACTTAGTCGTAGGGCCATCACACTAGGAAGCTTAAAGGGGTTAATTGGGACAAAGGACACAAGAGAGTTTTATACTAGTTCGGCCCCATACGATGAAGGTAAAAGCCTACGTCTAGTTGTGATTGGTATTGCTGAGGTTTTGATCTCCAAGAGGCTCAACTCGCCGGCTTGGTTATTGAATTCCTTGTTTCTTGCCCTAAACCGCCATTGGGTCGTCCCCTTATATACACGGGTTGACACTAGGTGGCCTACGGAGTCCCGGCCGGCTCATAATCGTATCTGGCTCGGTGACTTTCTTTACATGCCTTTCTGTACAAGTATTTGCCGTCCATATGGCGGTTTACAATAACGGGCCTTAAGCCGGCCCGAGGCCCTTGGGCTTTTTATATGTTTAATAAGCTATCATCTTGACTGCATATTGGGCTTCTTAGGTAACCCGCCATTAGGGCTGACCCGGCCCCTCCTGGGCGGGTCATACTGGTAGTAATATCCCCAACATTAGTCCCCAGGTCTACTTTGAACCTTGTTCTTTGTCAATTTTCAGTACTTAGACGAAATCCCTCTTCTACCTGAAAAAACTTTGTAACCCGCCGTGACGTCATCTTTTGAAAAAACAAAAACTTTCATGACATCATCTTCCAACGGATCTTTGATTTTTAATGCTTCCCGAGAATCAAGGCGTCTATATAGCTGGATAACCATTATTTGACTCTCCCTTGATTTTCGCGCCCGTCTGTTCGCATCTGCCCTTATAAATAGGCACGCGGCCGGTCCTTCTCATTCTCCTTTCTTCCTCATCTTCTTCCTCTCGCAACCTCTGTCGCTGCTCGAGCTCCGCCGCCGTCGCAACTCTCATCGTCGTTGTTAAGCTTGGCCGCCGTATCACCCTGAGTCCGTCTAGAGAACGCGGCGACTCTTCGCGGCAGGTCTGCATCTTGTAAGTTTTCTTCTCTCTCACGCACCTAGATCTGTTCTAGGTTTGCGAGTTCTTCAGTGTTCTTCACATGTTCGCCATGGATCATCTTGTAGATCTTCTCCGCAACTTATTTTGATCCAAAGAAGAGATATAACTCGCGTGGTAGCTGTTTGGCATTCATTTTTTATATCAGTAGATCCCTTTTACCTGTATAGATGCTTCTTTATAGTCGACGAACTCATCTGTACTAGGTTTTTAGGTCTAGAATATTTTCCTTTTTGAAACAGCCTTTTGATCCAAAATGATAATGATAGCTTGGTGAAACTTGTTTATGCCAACACTTAACTGAATCTTCTTTCCGAAAAAAATCTGTAGTCATGGCGGCTTACCACTCCGGCTTTCTTTTCCCTATATGTCATTAGCACTTAGTTAAGCCGCCATTACTTGTTTTATAATTTCAACCTTTAACTGTTAATTGACCCGGCACTTTATTTTTCCTTTTCCAGTCCCTTGTTCATCATGCTGTCAAAGACACCCACCATCTGCAATTGGGTTCCCTCAACCATAACTGAGGAGCGTCTGAAAGAGTTCTTCCTTATTGGATTTCTGCCTTCAAGAAACATCATGTCTTATCGTGCTCCTGATCCGGAAGAAGAACGACCCAATCCAAAAGACGGCGAAGTGATCATTTTTACTGATCACATGAACCGGGGCTTCTCACCGCCCGGCTCAAAAAATTTCAGAGAAGTTCCTCACTTTTTCAAACTCCATCCTCAGGATATTGGGCCCAATTCCATATCCAATATCTGTAACTTCCAGGTGCTCTGTGAGGTATATCTTCAGCAAGAGCCGACTGTGGAACTATTTAGAGAATACTTTTATCTGAACCGGCAAAACAAGTGCACCAATGGCCTGAGCTTAGAACTTGGAGGCATCTCAATTCAACACCGGCAGGGTGCAGTTTTCCCTCTCATAGTTTTACCAAGTCACCCAAAGGACTGGAACCAAACTTGGTTTTACTGTCAGGACATCTCACCCGCCAATGAAAAGCCACTGCCGGGTTACCGCCCCGATCGTCTTGACACCAAGTTCGCCCTGCCAGATAAACTTACCATTGCTGAACACAAAAAACTGATTCCATCTATCAGAAGAATCAATGGTTTGTTGGGGAACGGTTTAACCGGAGTCGATCTAACCCGCTGCTGGATCTCATGGCGGATTATTCCATTAAGCCGTCGTTCCAAGTTGATGTATGAATATGGTGGAGACCCGGATGACTCTCTCCGTCATACCCTGGTTCAGCTAACCGAAGATGTTGTCACAATGTCAAATGGTCTGGTGAATGCGAAGTACGAAGATTGCAGTGTTGTTGGGTTAAATCCTTTCTGTAAATTTAACCCGGTACCAGAAGTAAGGGCATTCTGATCTTTTTCCTTTATATTTTGTCCAGCCGTATTGTTTATCACTGATCCTTCCTCTTGTCTTTTTAGGCCAACTCTGACTTTTGGAAAGTAAAATACGATCACGAAGCTTCCAAGAAGGCGAAGCTTGCCGCCATGAACGCCAAGAAATCAACCCGGAGAACAAAGAAGAAAAAGAAAACCACCGTTGAAGATTTGATGAAGCTTGATGACTCGTCTGACTCCAACTTTTTAACAATCTTATTGACACTGATCCTTACCAGATGACACTGGGGCTAGTCAAGCCGGGGAAGCAGAGGTAACTATCATTTCCTCCGACTCAGAGCCCTTACCAAGACACAAAGTTCGACGAGTGATCCGTAAAGTAAGGTTTTCTAATCCCTTAGCTCACTTGGATCCCAACTTTCATTTGAAAAAGCAGAAGCATGAAAGCCGTTGTGAAGTTGAGGTTGAAGATGAGCCGGCTGTCGTCCTTGAACAGACTCCTCGGAAACGTCGGAATGAGGTTTACTTATTACTGTCCTTAACTTGTTTTAATGAATCCTGCTCCTTGCATTTCTTTTAAATCCTTTCTTTTACCTTTTCAGGAGGTGTCTCGTTCCTCAGGCGACTCATCACAAACACAATTTCCGGCTTTCAAGACTGCTCCTGGGTAATTGAAAATATTTTTTTCTTCCGAGTTTGATCAATTGTTATCTTAATGCTGACTATCCTGCAATATTTTTCTTTAGTGGTCAAGCTAAGTCCAAGAAGGCGAAGGTAACAAAACCAGCGGAAGACCCGCCAGTACTGGCATTTGAGCCGGCTAGGCCACCTTCTCCATTAACTATCGCCCCAGAAGACCCACCTATTGTCCATGAAGTAAATCCTCCGGAGCCATCCCTTGCCAAAACCACTATTAACCCTTCTGCGGCTGGTCCATCAAGCTCAGCCGACCCACCGTCTCCCCGTGTTCAAGATGTTCAAATTACTGGGAGCCGCTTTGTTGAGCCGGGGAACCCGACGGTATTGGCACGGTGCACAGCTAAGCAAGAAGCTTTGGAGAGGCGGAAGGTTCGTCTTGATGTTGCCAACTATGACCGCCTTAATGCCAGTGATATCTTATCCGGCTATCTCAGTCATGTACACTCTAGTCGTGATTCTGAGATTGAGATGGTCAAGCAGCTTCAATTGAAGTATGAGGTACGTAGTTTCCAGTTTACCAATATTCCTTCAGCCCCCAAGTCTGTAGATTATGAGAGAAACGGAATAACATATAGACTTAAAATATAGGCCGAGGCCTTTACTTCTGAATCTTTGCCTGATATTGATAGAACAAGACCTCACCCATAGTCCCCAAGGACCGGTTTATTTTGATCATTAATGAATCAGTACTTCAGAATTTAAAACCATCTGTAAAGTACTTAACATTCCGGTTTATCCTTGATAAACTTGCTGAACTGCGTACATTAGCCCCCACGTGCCAAGTGTTGTTACTTTGTAAAGGACTTGGGACTTCAAATATGCTGGTACAGTCGTAAAAAATTGGATTTGGCATACATTAGCCCCCAAGTGCCAAGTGGTTTATTCGTAAGATACTTGGGACTTGAATCTTGAATTTGGATACTGGATTTTAAAACCAAGTCTTGACTTATCTGAATGTTTCACAGAATGCATTGTCTGAACTAAACTCTCAACCGACTGACGCAAAGACCCGGCTAGCGAGTCAGGAGTCAAAAATCAAGTCTTCCACCTCCAAGCTGCAAATAAGCCTTTCTGAAACGGAGAAGTTGAAGACCAGATTTGCTGTCAAAGGGAAAACTTGGGAAGATGAGAAAACACTTATGACCCGGTGAACTGAGACCGCCGAAACAGCTCTGAAAGAAATATCAACCGAGTTGAATGGTTTAAAGGGCCGGGTGTCTCAGATGGTCACTGCTATCTTTGGTAAGCTGCTTTGTTTTGACATTGTTATGTACTTTATGCCAAACCGGAGTTCAATCCACCCACTGACTCTGTTAAATATATGCAGGTCCACGAAGCAAAAATCTGAACCAAGACCCATTGATTAAACTGAAGGCTGTATACACCTTGGTTGAACAACTGTACATTGGTACCCAACAAGCTCTAGCCGCTATCTCTCCTGCAAACCAAGGACCCAACCGGCTTAGCGATGTCTTGAAGAAGCTGTCTATCCTTTCGGCGAGATTCCAAGAAGTAAAACGCTCCTGCGCATGAGCCGGAGCTTTGACTGCCCTAAGCCGCTCCAAGGCTTGGGTGCCAGACCTAGACCCGACAGACATGGCAAGAGGTTACCCTACTATGAAGGAGGATGGGTCTCCGTTTGATCAGGATGATTTCATAGCGTGTGTACGCAAAGTCCAGCCTCAAGCAACTAGTCTTGGAGAGGACACCAATGTGGGCAAGTACCAGCCGGGTTTTGATAGTGAAAATAAGAAGATGGCCACTCCTTCATATAAAGTAGCAGATCTGATCCCACCTGTGAGAGAAGATACCTTTGCTCCGGAGATTGACCCGGTCGGCCTGATTGACGATGAAGCCGAATTTGTCGCCATGAACGGCTTTGATTGGTCAAAATCCAACTTCCAGCAAACAGAAGGTGGTGAACCGGCGAGGGAGGGACAGTGATTATCTTCCTAGGCTTATAAAGCCTTGTAATAACTTTAGTTAAAACACTTCATG
Source organism: Triticum aestivum (assembly GCF_018294505.1). Classification (NCBI taxonomy): domain Eukaryota; kingdom Viridiplantae; phylum Streptophyta; class Magnoliopsida; order Poales; family Poaceae; genus Triticum; species Triticum aestivum. Next base: position 37,722,115 of record NC_057806.1, on the reverse strand, counting down.
TTTGCTTATGCCATCGTGCATAAAGTACCTCTTTATGTGAATCTGTGTTTCAGATGTCAATGTACGCATTATTTAATATTTGTCTTCTGCAATGGTTGAACTTTGTTCCTGTGAATACAAGGAAAAGACTATCGAGGAGGTTTAGAACCAACTAGGCTTAAACACAATGTACCACCCATAAATTTACCTTAATAAGGAAAACAGAGACGAATGTAAATAAAGGGTAAGGTTTAATACTAACTCTTGAGTTAACGCAGCAGGGAAGCGCGTATAAGTAAAAAACCATACCTTATCTTTGTTGACCCTTAGATCGCCGGTTTAAATAACCCGGGTGATGAATTGATAATTCAATTTGTATGAAAAGTTACTATTCCTTGAACACTCAATGATCATCATACCTTAGTAGCTCGTACCTTTGGATCCTTGCACCACCAGCTTGAATAACCCGGGCGGCTGTGTTGTCCAATAATTGAGCCGGCGAAGAAAACCAGACTATCTTATTTGTAATATTGACAACAACAAAAACTCAAAGGCAAGCAATAGATAATAAACATAATTTGAACTCTGTATTCCAAAGGTTGGGGGTTCCTGATTCGAATACGATCAGTAAACCGGACCAAAGGGGTTAAGCTAAGGTTTGAATACGACCATATAGCCCCTAGTGGCTTTGGCGTTGCGCCGATCAAGAGGGTACCGACAGCTATGTTCTCTTTGGTTCGAATACGACCTATGTTTGAACAGGAAGCCCCCAAATGACCTTGAGCGGTTTTTAACGACCCTGATTCGAATACGATCCAAGTCGGACTCAAAAGGGGTTAAGCTATGATTCGGATACGATCAAGAAGCCCCCAAGTGAGTTTGGCCTTGAGCCGATCAAGAGGGTTACGACAGCTATGTTCTCTTTGGTTCGAATACGACCTATGTTTGAACAGGAAGCCCCCAAGTGACCATAAGATTTACAGCTAGATTCAGATCGATCATGAGCTGGACTAAAAAGGTTAAACTTGATTCAAATATGATCAGCTCCTTAATAGTCATTTGTGAATAAAAAAATAACAAAGATGCATAGTCTTTGAAAAGAAAAGAGACCGATGGTCTTACTTTATTGCCTATCATCGTATATACAATGTGAACATATGTACATGTTGAGAGCTGGTGGCTCAGGTGTAATATGGCCGAAGTTGAGCAATGTTCCATGGCCGGCGGGTCTCCTCTTCCGACTTACGTGAGTCTGCATGCTCTCGAATGTCAATGAGGTAGTAGGACCCATTGTTTATATTTTTACTGACCACAAAGGGTCCTTCCCAAGGTGGGGATAACTTGTGTGCACCTGAAAGATCTTGGACGAGCCGGAGCACCAAGTCGCCTTCCTGAAAAGTCCTGGACTTAACCCGGGGGCTGTGATAATGACGCAGGTCCTGTTGATAAATTGCTGATCGTGCTGCTGCTAAGTCTCTTTCTTCATCCAACAAGTCAAGCGCATCATGTCTGGCTTTTTCATTGTTAGCCTCAACATAAGCCGTCACATGGGGCGAGTCATGACGGATGTCACTGGGTAATACTGCTTCTGCTCCGTAAACCATGAAGAAGGGTGTGTAACTCATAGACCTGTTAGGTATAGTATTGATACTCCATAACATTGAAGGCAATTCCTCTACCCAACAACCCGGCGTTCGCTGTAAAGGAACCATAAGACGGGGTTTTAGCCCTTTCGGAATTTCCTGATTGGCTCTCTTCGCTTGACCATTGGATTGAGGATGAGCTACGGAAGAAACATCAAGCCGGATGTGCTCTCGTTGACAAAATTCTTCCATAGCCCCTTGGGATAGATTTGTTCCATTGTCTGTGATAATACTGTGTGGAAAACCGAAACGAAAGATTACTTCTTTCATGAACTGAACCGCCATGGCTGCATCACACTTACTCACAGGCTCCGCCTCAACCCATTTGGTGAACTTATCAACAACCACCAAGAGATGCGTATTTTTATCCTTAGACCTTTTGAAAGGTCCCACCATGTCGAGCCCCCAGACTACAAACGGCCAAGTGATTGGAATCATCCGGAGCTCTTGAGCCAGCACATGCGCTCGTCGTGCAAATTTCTGACATCCATCACATCTACTGACCAGATCTTCTGCATCGGCGTGAGCCGTCAACCAGTAAAAACCGTGACGAAACGCCTTGGCCACTAAAGATTTTGACCTGGCATGATGACCACAATCGCCTTCATGGATTTCACGAAGGATTTCTTGACCTTCTTCGGGGGAAACACACCGCTGAAACGCTCCTGAAACACTGCGATGAAATAACTCTCCATCCGAAATCATCATGGATTTAGACCGCTGGGTTATCTGTCGAGCCAGGGTCTCATCCGCTGGCAATCCTCCCCGGGTCATGTAAGCCAAGAACGTCACCGTCCAATATGGGATGACGTGAAGAGCCGCCACCAACTGGGCCTCCGGGTTAGGAACAGCTAAGTCTTCTTCTGTGGTCAACTTGACAGAGGGGTTATGCAAAACATCTAAAAAGGTGTTGGGTGGTACCAGCTTACGTTGAGACCCCAGCCGGCTCAAAGCATCAGCTGCTTCATTTTTTCGATGGTCAATGTGTTCCACCTGATAACCTTTAAAGTATCCTGCAACAGCATCGACCTCTCGGCGATAAGCCGCCATGAGAGGGTCTTTGGAATCCCACTTGCCAGACACCTACTGAGCCACTAGATCAGAATCACCAAGACATCTGACCCGGCTCAAGCTCATCTCCTTTTCCACTCGAAGACCATGGAGCAATGCTTCATACTATGTTGCGTTGTTAGTGCATGGAAACATCAATTGTAACACATAACAAAATTTATCACCTCGTGGGGAAGTTAATACAACTCCAGCCCCCGAGCCATCCAATTGCCTGGACCCATCAAAATGAATAGTCCAATATGTGTTGTCCAGCTTTTCTTCTGGCATCTGCATCTCAGTCTAGTCATTGATGAAGTCAACCAGGGCTTGAGACTTAATCGTAGTGCGTAGAACATATTTCAGCCCATGAGACCCAAGCTCAATTTCCCACTTGGCAACTCGCCCTGTAGCTTCTCTGTTTTGAATAATGTCTCCCAAAGGAGCAGAGCTAACCACAGTGATTGGATGTCCCTGAAAGTAATGCTTAAACTTCCGGCTTGCCATGAACACCCCATAAACAAGCTTCTGCCAATGTGGATATCGTTGCTTAGACTCAATTAGCACTTCACTGACATAATAAACCGGCCGTTGAACCGGATGCTCTCTGCCAGCCTCCTTGCGTTCTACCACCATAGCCACACTAACAGCCCATGAGTTGGCAGCCACGTATACAATAGCGGCTCTTTCTCAATTGGAGCAGCTAGGACCGGCGGCTCAGCCAGTTGTGCCTTCAGATCCTCAAAAGCGGCGTTCGCAGCATCACTCCAAACAAAAACATTTGTTTTCTTCATCAATTGATACAGAGGCATAGCCTTTTCCCCTAACCGGCTTATGAACCGGCTCAAAGCAGCCACATGACCCGCCAGTCGTTGAACATCATTGACGCAGGTTGGTTTGGCTAGAGATGTGATTGCCTTGATTTTCTCTGGGTTAGCTTCAATACCTCGGTTAGACACCAGAAAACCCAAGAGCTTGCCGGCTAGTACTCCAAAAACACACTTGGCCGGGTTAAGCATCATCTTGTAAATACGAAGATTATCAAAGGTCTCTTTCAGGTCTGTGACCAAGGTTTCCTCTTCCCTAGATTTCACCACTATGTCATCCACATAGGCATGAACATTGCGCCCAATTTGATTGTGAAGACAATTCTGCACACACCTCTGGTAAGTCGCCTGGGCACTCTTAAGCCCAAAAGGCATAGACACATAGCAGAAAGCCCCAAAAGGAGTTATAAATGTTGTCTTCTCTTGATCCTTGACTGCCATCTTAATATGATGATAACCGGAGTAAGAATCTAAGAAACTCAATCATGCGCAACCCGCCATGGCATCAATGATCTAAACAATATGGGGAAGAGCAAAAGGATCAGCCGGGCAAGCCTTGTTCAAATTCGTGTAATCCACACACATGCGCCAGGTGCCATTCTTGTTTAGTACAAGCACCGGGTTAGCTAACCATTCTGGGTGAAAGACCTCCACAATGAACCCAGCCGCCAAGAGCCGGGCCACCTCTTCTCCGATGGCCTTGCGCCTTTCTTCATTGAACCGTCGAAGAAACTGTCTGACAGGTTTGAACTTTGGATCGATATTAAGAGTGTGCTCAGCGAGTTCCCTCGGGACACCCGGCATGTCTGAAGGTTTCCATGCAAAGATGTCCCGGTTCTCATGGATGAACTCGATGAGCGCGCTTTCCTATTTCGGATCCAAGTTTGCGCTGATGATGAACTGTTTGGATGAATCGTCAGGCACAAAGTCAACCATCTTAGTGTCATCGGCTGATTTGAACATTAACTCCGGCTCATGCTCTGTTGTTAGTTTCTTTAATGATGTCATGTCCGCCAGGTCAACATGATCCTTGTAGAATTTCAATTCCTCTGGTGCACAAACAGACTCAGCATAGGCAGCATCCCCCTCTTCACATTCCAAGGCTATCTTCCGGCTCCCATGGACTGTAATGGTGCCCTTGTGACCCGGCATCTTGAGCTGCAAATACATGTAACATGGCCGAGCCATGAACTTGGCATAAGCCGGCCGCCCAAACAGAGCATGATATGGGCTTTTGATCTTCACCACTTCAAAGGTTAATTTTTCTGCCCTGGAGTCATACTCATCCCCAAAGGCTACCTCCAGCTCGATCTTACCAACTGGGTATGCCGACTTATCGGGCACCACCCCATGAAAAACAGTGTTGGATTGTTTAAGATTTTTTATCCGTCAATCCCATCCGGCGGAACGTCTCATAGTAAAGGATGTTGATGCTGCTGCCTCCATCCATGAGTACCTTAGTAAACTTGCACCCACCAACCTGAGGTGCCACTACCAAAGCCAAGTGACCCGGATTATCAACCCGGGGCGGGTGATCCTCTCTTCTCCACACAATAGGCTGCTCCGACCAACGTAGATAACGTGGAATTGCCGGTTCAACGGCATTGACAGCCCTCTTGTGGAGTTTCTGGTCTCTCTTACATAAACTGGTAGTAAAGACATGATACTGTCCGCTACTCAACTGCTTCGGGTTGCTCTGATAGCCAGATTGTTGCTGCTGTTGATTCCCTTGGTCGTGTTGCTGATTATATCCTCCCTGGTGACCAGGATGACCCTGACCATGAAAACCTCCTCCGCTTGAACCAGCGCCCGGGCCCTGAAAGCCACCTCCACCTGAGCCGCCACCCGGGCCGTGACCCCATCAAATGCGTTTGAATTTTTAAACGCCTTCATGATCGTGCAATCCTTCCACAAGTGGGTGGCTGGCTTCTCCCGGGTGCCGTGTCTTGGACAAGGTTCATTCAACAACTGCTTAAGGGTGGGGCCTGACCCGCCCGATCGAGGGGGTTGTCTGCCCTTGCGCCGCTGATTACCACCCTGCGCATTAGTATTAGCAACAAACCCATCAGCCTTACGCTTATTACCTCCTTGATTCGCCGGGTTATGCTGGTGACCCTTGCCGTTGCCGTTCTTCTTTCCCTTCATTACTTTTTCTTCATCAGATGCCGGGTCTTTGATGGTATCAGAATCGGCATATCCAACAAGAGCCGCCATCAACGTTCCCATGTCATTACAGTCACATTTGAGCCGCCCCAACTTCTGCTTCAGAGGTTCAAAACGGCAATTTTTCTCCAACATCAAAACTGCTGAGCCGGCGTCCATTTTATCAGACGAATGTATTATCTCCTTGACCCGGCGCACCCAATGGGTCGTAGATTCTCCATCCTCTTGCTTGCAATTGGTCAGGTCCACGATCAACATTGGCTGCTTACACGTGTCTTTAAAGTTCTGGATGATCCGTTCCTTCAACTCTACCCATGAGCCGATGGAATTAGGTGGTAATCCTTTCAACCATGTCCGAGCCGTTCCATCCAACATCATGGTAAAATACTTGGTCATTGTTGCATCGCTAACCTCCAACAGCTCCATAGCCATCTCATAACTCTCAATCCAAGCCCCCGGCTGTAGGTCAGCCGTGTAGTTAGGTACCTTACGAGGTCCCTTGAAATCCTTGGGCAACCGCTCATTGCGTATGGCTGGGACTAGGCAAGGTACGCCTCCAGTTCTTGTAGCCACTCCTGCCTCAACCGAGGTTGCTGGATAAGCCGGAAAGGTTTGGTGAGCCACCTGCTCTGCTACTACCTGAGCCACCCGTTCCGCCTCTTGACGAATCCTCTCCTGATCCGCCAAGTTAAGGGCTCCAGCCCGCACCGGCTCATGCCTATATGGCCGGTTGTGGCGTTGAGCATTACTTGACATCTCTGCAGATTCCATGTGCCTACTGTAACTTGGGCTCCGGCTTGGGCGAGGAGTTGAATGAATTATGTCTCGACTGTAGGAGTATGCATCCTGTTGGGCCAAAGCTGTCTGAAGTAGTTATCTTACCCTCTGGGTTTCAATTGCTGCTGGCGAGTCGCCTTCCATTGGGAGAGCTGCCAAACGAGCCGACGCCGCAATGAGATTCTCCATGGGGTTGGAGAAGTGACCCGGGGGTGTTGATATATAACAAGGAGGAGTTGTATTCATGCGCGGCGGCTCCATGGTGCGTGGCTGAACTGGTGCACCGGGCGTCGTGACCCGGTTTGCCTCTGGCGGGTTGCTCCCTCCAGCTCCGGGTGTATGGAACAAATTCCTCGGATCCAGCGTTAGAGGCAGACGCGAGTGAGCTTTCTGACGCCTCCTCCTCATGACTTCGTTTGATGCATTAAGATCCACCGAGAGCCGAAAGGTTTCTGCTTGAAGCTGCTGAGCACGAGCATCCAAAGCTGCTCGTTCTGCTGCCATCCGGGTTTCCTTCGCGGCTAGATTTTCCTTAGCTCGCACCATCTCCTCCCGCACGCATGCTACTTCCGCGTCATGCTGGGCTTTATCCGCCGGCTCTACCGCAGCTGTTAACAGAGTCATCAGCTTATCCATGAGGTCCATGAGAACCTGAGCCGGGGGCGCATGGGGTCTCCTGACCCGGCAGTTGCCGACCCGGTGGCCGCCGTTGTCGCTGCGGTGGAGTTCTGCCCGGGCTGTGTCCCTGCCATAAAGACTCCGACCCAATTTGGCGGCTCAAGGGGGTCCCGAATACTGCTGCCATCGGAACAGCCCCCGAGCATGCCATCTTGCAGTTGGTACAACGAGTCAGTCTCACCTGTTGATGATGCAGTATCAGAGCAGATAGCCGTCTCCCCGCCTTCCATCGATCCTTCGGACTATTCACCGCCATGGATGTAGCATACGAAATCATGCTTCACAATAGATTGAACACGGGCTGACCCGACGTGCTGAGCCATTTCGATGAGGTTGGTGTGGACGTCCGGCTCAGGGCCTGACTCGCCGATCCGGCCGATGAAGACGTGGATTCCGCCGAAGGGGACCCGGTACCCGTACTCGATCGAGCCGGCCTTGGGGCCCCAGCCTTCGTCGTCGATGTAGAGTTTGCCGCGACGACTCTCGGTCATCCGGCCCACGGCGTATCCCTTGAGCCCTTCGAAGTTTCCCTTCAAGAACTCAAATCCACCGTGCGCTGGCCCCACGGTGGGCGCCAACTGTCGTGGAGTTGACACGGCTGATGTCCTAGAGCAAGAACTTAGTGGTAGGGCCATTGCACTAGGAAGCTTAAAGGGGTTAATCGGGACAAAGGACACGAGAGAGTTTTATACTAGTTCGGCCCCTTATGATGAAGGTAAAAGCCTACGTCTAGTTGTGATTGGTATTGCTGAGGTTTCGATCTCCAAGAGGCTCAACTCGCCGGCTTGGCTATCGACTTCCTTGTTTCTTGCCCTAAACCGCCACCGGGTCATCCCCTTATATACATGGGTTGACACCAGGTGTCCTACGGTGTCCCGGCCGGCTCATAATCGTATCCGGCTCGGTGACTTTCTTTACATGCCTTTTTGTACAAGTATTTGCCATCCATATGGCGGTTTACAATAACGGGCCTTAAGCCGGCCCAAGGCCCTTGGGCTTTTTATATGTTTAATAAACTATCATCTTGACTGCATATTGGGCTTCTTAGGTAACCCGCCATTAGGGCTGACCCGGCCCCTCCTGGGCGGGTCATACTGGTAGTAATATCCCCAACAGCTTCCGCTTACGGTCTACGAGGGTACGTGGATGATACTCGTCCCTCTCGTTGCTATGCATCACCATGATCTTGCGTGTGCGTAGGAATTTTTTTGAAATTACTACGTTCCCAACACTCTCTTCCACCACTTGGCCCATGAGGCCCAATACTTCTTCCCCATATTCCCGTAACTCCCTAGTACTCTGAAAAATACCCGAATCATTCGGAACCTTTCCGATGTCCGAATATAGTCGTCCAATATATCGATCTTTACATCTCGACTATTTCGAAACTCCTAGTCATGTCCCTGATTTCATCCAGGACTCCGAACTACATTAGGTACATCAAATCACATAAACTCATAATACTGATCGTCACCGAACGTTAAGCGTGCGGACCCTACGGGTTCGAGAACTATGTAGACATGACCGAGACACGTCTCCGGTCAATAAACAATAGCGGAACCTGGATGTTCATATTGGATCCTACATATTCTACGAAGATCTTTATTGGTCAAACCGCATAACAACATACGTTGTTCCCTTTGTCATCGGTATGTTACTTGCCCGAGATTCAATCGTCGGTATCTCATACCTTGTTCAATGTCATTGCCGGCAAGTCTCTTTACTCGTTCCGTAATGCATCATTCTGCAACTAACTCATTAGTTACATTGCTTGCAAGGCTTATAGTGATGTGCTTTACCGAGAGGGCCCAGAGATACCTCTCCGACAATCGGAGTGACAAATCCTAATATTGATCCTTGCCAACTCAACAAACACCATCGGAGACACATGTAGAGCACCTTTATAATCACCCAGTTACGTTGTGACATTTGGTAGCACACAAAGTGTTCCTATGGTATTCGGGAGTTGCATGATCTCATAGTCATAGGAACGTGTATAAGTCATGAAGAAAGCAATAGCAGTAAACTAAAATGATCAAGTGCTAAGCTAACGGAATGGGTCAAGTCAATCACATTATTCTCCTAATGATGTGATCCCGTTTATCAAATGACAACTCATGTCTATGGTTAGGAAACATAACCATCTTTGATCAACGATCTAGTCAAGTAGAGGCATACTAGTGACACTCTATTTGTCTATGTATTCACACATGTACTAAGTTTCTGATTAATAAAATTCTAGCATGAATAATAAAAATTTATCATGATATAAGGAAATATAAATAACAACTTTATTATTGCCTCTAGGGCATATTTCCTTCAAATATACGGGGTCACCAAGGTAGAGTTTTGTATAACTGTGTAGTGTGCTTGAAACCAAGAATGCGCGTCCTTGCATATTATTGAGTCCCCTCCTAGCATGCCTTTTCCAGTCAGTCTTCCCTCATACCACGATTTGGGGAGACCAATCTTCTTAAGGCAAGGAATGAAGTCAACACAAAACCCAATGACATCCTCTGTTTGATGGCCCATCGAGATGCTTCCTTCTGGCCTAGCGCAGTTATGGACATATTTCTTTAGGACTCCCATGAACCTCTCAAAGGGGAACATATTGTGTAGAAATACGGGGCCCAGAATGACAATCTCGTCGACTAGATGAACTAGGACGTGCGTCATGATATTGAAGAATGATGGTGGGAACACCAGCTCGAAACTGACAAGACATTGCGCCACATCACCCCTTAGCCTTGGTATGATTTCTGAATCGATCACCTTCTGAGAGATTGCATTAAGGAATGCACATAGCTTCACAATGGCTAATCGGACGTTTTCCGGTAGAAGCCCCCTCAATGCAACCAGAAGCACTTGTTTCATAATCACGTGGCAGTCATGAGACTTTAGGTTCTGGAAATTTTTCTCTGGCATATTTATTATTCCCTTTATATTCGACGAGAAGCCAAACGGGGCCTTCATACTGAGCAGGCATTCAAAAAAGATTCCCTTCTCTTCTTTGGTAAGAGCGTAGCTGGCAGGACCTTCATACTGCTTTGGAGGCATGCCGTCTTTTTCGTGCAAACGTTGCAGGTCCTCCCGTGCCTCTGGTGTATCTTTTGTCTTCCCATACACGCCCAAGAAGCCTAGAAGGTTCACGCAAAGGTTCTTTGTCATGTGCATCATGTCGGTTGAAGAGCGTACCTCTAGGTTTTTCCAGTAGGGTAGGTTCCAAAATATAGATTTCTTATTCCACATGGGTGCGCGTCCCTCAGCGTCATTCGGAACAGATAGTCCACCGGGACCCTTTCCAAATATTACATGTAAATCATTGACCATAGCAAGTACGTGATCACCGGTACGCATGGCGGGCTTCTTCCGGTGATCTGCCTCGCCTTTGAAATACGTGTCTTTCTTTCGACGTTGATGGTTGGTTGGAAGAAATCGACGATGGCCCAGGTACACATTCTTCCTGCATTTGTCCAGGTATATACTTTCGGTGTCAGCTAAACAGTGTGTGCATGCGTGGTATCTCTTGTTTGTCTGTCCTGAAAGGTTACTGAGAGTAGGTCAATAGTTGATGGTTACAAACAACAATGCATGCAGGTTAGATTCCTCCTATTTGTGCTCATCCCACACACGTACACCATTTCCATTCCACAGTTGTAAAAGTTCTTCAACTAATGGCCTTAGATACACATCAATGTCGTTGCCGGGTTGCTTAGGGCCTTGGATGAGAACTGGCATCATAATAAACTTCCGCTTCATGCACATCCAAGGAGGAAGGTTATACATACATAGAGTCACGGGCCAGGTGTTGTGATTGCTGCTCTGCTTCCCGAAAGGATTAATGCCATCCGCGCTTAAACCAAACCATACGTTCCTTAGGTCACCTGCAAACTCAGCCCGGTACTTTCTCTTGATTTTTCACCACCGCGACCTGTCAGCGGGTGCTCTCAACTTCCCGTCTTTCTTACAGTTCTCTCTGTGCCATCGCATCAACTTGACATGCTCTTCCTTTCTGAACATACGTTTCAACCGTGGTATTATAGGAGCATACCACATCACCTTGGCATGAACCTTCTTCCTGGGGGCTCGCCGTCAACATCACCAAGGTCATCTCATCTGATCTTATACCGCAATGCACCACATACCGGGCATGCTTCAAATCCTCATACGCACCGCGGTAGAGGATGCAGTCATTAGGGCATGCATATATCTTCTGCACCTCCAATCCTAGAGGGCATACGACCTTCTTTGCTGCGTACGTACTGTCGGGAAATTCGTTATCCTTTGGAAACTTCTTCTTCAATATTTTCAGTAACTTCTCAAATCATTTGTCAGGCACAACATTCTCTGCCTTCCACTGCAGCAATTCCAGTACGGTACCGAGCTTTGTGTTGCCATCTTCGCAATTGGGGTACAACCCTTTTTTTGTGATCCTCTAACATGCGATCGAACTTTAGCTTCTCCTTTTGACTTTCGCATTGTCTCCTTGCATCAAAAATGACCCGGCGGAGATCATCATCGGACACATCGTCTGGTTCCTCTTGATCTTCAGTAGCTTCCCCCGTTGCAGCATCACCGTATTCAGGGGGCACATAGTTGTCATCGTCCTCTTCTTCTTCGTTGTCTTCCATCATAACCCCTATCTCTCCGTGCTTGGTCCAAACATTATAGTGTGGCATGAAACCCTTATAAAGTAGGTGGCTGTGAAGGATTTTCCGGTCAGAGTAAGACTTTGTATTCCCACATATAGGGTATGGAAAATACATAAAACCATTCTGCTTGTTTGCCTCAGCCACTTCAAAAAAATTATGCACGCCCTTAATGTACTCATAGGTGCGTCTGTCACCGTACATCCATTGCCGGTTCATCTGCGTGCATTATATATAATGAAGTGTGTCAAAAACCATTACAGAACATCATGGATAGATAAGTGACCAAATTAATAGAAGTTCATCATCACATTAAAACAAAAGTACATGCATAGTTCTCATTGAACAGCATATAGCTCTCCAGAGCATCTAACTAAACCATACATTGAAACTATGTAAAAGATTTCAATGCAACAACAAATGTGATCATAATCGCAACCAAGATAACAATTGATCCAACGGTGTAATGATACCAAGCCTCGATATGAATGGCATATTTTCTAATCTTTCTAATCTTCAAACGCATTGCATCCATCTTGATCTTGTGATCATCGACGACATCCGCAACATGCAACTCCAATATCATCTCTCATCCTCGATTTCTTTTTTTCAAGTAATTGTTTTATTCTTCAACTAAATTTAACCTCTCGACAATAGGGTCGGTTGGAATTTCCGGTTTACATACCTCCTAGATAAATAAAATCTATGTCACGTTGGTCGGCATAATTGTCATAGACAATAAATGAACCAAATAGTTATAAAAGATAATATATGCCACATCCGAATCATAGACAGGACGGGGGCCGACGGGGGCGGATACCAAAACCATCGCACTATATAATAACAAGCAATAATAAAAGTAAGAAAATTAGACAAGTATCTATCTAACCATACAAGTAAGAATTTTTTTTCCTTTCAGAAAGAAGATAAGAACAAGAGGCGCACCACGATGGTGCCGGTGACGAGATCGGCGCGGCGATCGATGACGGTGAAGACGGGGACGGGATGTGACGGACCGCTAAACCTAGACAAATCTTGAGGAAAATGGAGCTTGGAGGTCGAGTTTCGAGAGGAGAAAGCTTAACAAGTGTGGCTCGGGCATTTCATCGAAAAACAATGCTCTGCTCGCCGGAGATGGGGTATATATAGGCAACTCATTGGTCCCGGTTTGTGGCTGGAACCGGGACTAAAGGCCCCCTTCTGTCCCGGTTCCAGCCACGAACCGGGACCAATGGCTGTGGGCCAGGAGCGAGGACCATTGGTCCCAGTTCGTGCCTGGAACCGGGACAAATGGATCCAGACGAACCGGGACCAATGCCCCACGAGGCCCGACCGGCTCCCTGAGCACACGAACCGGGACGTATGCCTCCATTGATCTCGGTTCGTGACTGAACCAGGACTAATGGGCTGGCCAAGTGTGAACCAAAGCCCTCTTTTCTACTAGTGTGGATTAGCGTGAGCATTGATCCAGTAGTATACAACAAAGTGTAAAAGATAGAACAAATGGAAAACCATCAGGCTGGATAATGGCATGCTGCAGATCTATTCTGGAATGAGACAGCGTCATGTTTGTTTTGTTGTGTGTGCCTTATTTTCATGTTTATTTTCTTGTGTTTGCCTAAGTTAGATGTTTGAGATTGTGATCCGGATGCAATTTGACCTGTTACAAGGCTTGCTACAACTCCACTGTTTGTCCTATGAGATCTTATAGACTGTGATTTGTGATAGACTTGCGCTTGCTATTCCATTGTTTTGTTTTCTGCTTAAGCCAACAACAGAAAAGCTGATTTGGCCAAGGTCTGGTATTTCTGAATCTTCTGCAGCCCCTACTAATGGAATCTCATTATTTACTGATATTTCAGCATAAGCGTGAGAGACTTCGGTGCGCAAACTCCAAATACCAAAAGACAATGCAGCATGGGTGACAAGTCCCGGTAACAAATTGTGAACTCCATTATTACTTGTTTTTATAGCAAAAAATGTCTGTTGATTGGTCAAAAGAGTGCTTCCTCCATGAACAAAGTAGTGGAGCAGATTGGTTTCCTGAGCCGTCGGCTACAGCGCATCCGAGGACAGCACTGTAGGATTACTTATCCAAGTTGGTCCTGTTGGTATCTTGGCAGCTACTGCAGTTGCGAATGTCGCATACAAGACAGTGTTAGATCCAAATCTGAATAGCATGGCCTGCCCTCATGGGACTCAACGAAGGCGAGATACTCGTTTGAGCAGTTCCATCTAATATTTCAGTTCATTTTTTTTAGAAAAGAAGGCGGACCTCCAACCTTTGCATCTAGATGACGCATGCAACCACTTTATTAATTATTCACACAAGACCTTATAAAGTTATACAACAGTAAGACTAAAGTCATCGTTTAGGCAACATCTATCGCTACTTCTATCCAATTGATGAAGGGATGCTGATAGTCTGGGCCTAATATCAAACAGACATCGCAGCCAAACCTAACATCTAAGATCTGAGGTCCCAACCAGGACACCTGCTGGGTATGGGGCACTCATCAGTCCGGCGCACTCCTCAATCAGGACGCCTGCCGGGTATGAGCCCGCCGCAGCCACCTGCCACCAATCCATCCTCAGTGATGTATTGTTGCATCTACCTTGTCCAGTCTAGCTGCTGTCGACGTTCACCACGACGCCAGACAGCACCACCATCCTGCGCTCGTCCATCATCACATGCCCACCGGCGAGACCCCGCTGCTCCATGCCGCTGAGACCTGCCGTTGTCGACGTGCCAGATGCCACGCCGCTCCTCCTTCACGAACACCACCTGCTGCCACTGGTCCCATCCCCTCCGCCTGAGTCCTCTCCCGAACACCCAAGCCTCCCCAGATGGCGCCTTCATGAAGGGTACGATGCACAAGTCATCACCGTCGTCCAAGCACGCAAATTTTGGACTTTCG
>NC_057806.1:37697968-37707122 GCF_018294505.1 Triticum aestivum | reverse complement strand
ACGGAATTAACCACATGGCACCACACACCAACTTCTCCTAGCCAAACGGTGCCCCCATGAAACGACACCGAGCGCCGCCGCCGCTGCATCCGCAAGGGATAACAGGAATTAACCTTGGGTCGGAGAAGAGGGGGTGGGGAGAAGGGATCTCGCCGATGCCTCCAGGGAGGGAAGCAGCGCCCGCATGCGTTGTCACCGACGTGGACGGCCAAGCCACCAAAGGATTTCTCCTGAACCCGACTCACACCGCCGTGTCCAGCCACCATCGGCCCGCTGAAGATCACCGACGCGAGATTCGGCGGGAAGTGGACCAGATGGAGAACTTCAGATCTGACGCTAGGAGAACCGCCGGAGCAGACCGCCGGCCGCATAACGAACCGCGCCGGCCGTCGCCGCCGACACCAGCACCAACGACGGACGAGGCCCGTCCAGGCCCATCGGCCCTACAGGCCCGCAGATGCCAGATCTGGATCCTGCAGGGGCCAGGCTCGCCGGGCGTCGCCTCGGAGCCCCATGGTCGATCGGTAGCCACCGTAGGGCGGAGGGATGTTGACGAGCCGCCACCTCGCTGCCGAAGGAGCCGCTGCGTCGGGGAAGACCACCGCGGGCCAAAGCCCAGATCGCACCCTCTCCCAGGGCGAGATGGCCCTGCCGCCGCCGTCCTTGGCTGCGGCTCGGACTTGGCCGGCGCCAGCCTCAAGCGGCGGCGAGGGATCGAAGATGTATGAGGCCCGGCGGCGCCGCTCGCCTTCGCCCTCGAGTCGCCTGCGCGGGGCGACGCGAGGGTCCCGGTTGGGAGTCATACACCCTTCCCCTAAAAATTGGGCAATATTTCAGTTCATATGTTTTCACCTCTGTTTTTTTACATTTACAGGAAGTACTACTTACTCGAGCTAGCTAGCTCCAGAACTCGTGAAAATGGCCGGAAGATATTTTTGTACCCGAGAAAATACTCTCGTGGGCATAAATTTTGCATGGAAGATCATCACTCGCAGTTCAAGCCCGTTGAAAGAGGAGACTATGCTACAGAGCTCTCGATCAAGTCTGTATTCTTCATGCTTTTTTAGTTATTTGTGATACTGCAATGTTGTGCTCTAAGTTAAATACTATTAGGATGAAGTATGCCTTTTTAGTATTTATTGCAAGTGATTCATAAACCTGAACAAGAGTTTAAAGCCAAAATCATATCTTGATATCCTTATTAAACTTAGAATCAGTCCAATTCAGTTCTACAATTCATCATACAGTTTGAAGCCAAAATCAGAATGAAGTACTTATATATTTCAAACAAATTAAGCCAAAATCAGAACTCCTGGAAATCAGTGGATAAAGAGTGGTGTTGCCTGGGGGGACAACAATGACACATGCATCCATGTGATGAACAGCAATAGTCTGTGCCTTGCAGCATCCAAGTTCAGCAACCGTTTGGAATTTCCTCCGCGTCCGGTTGAGTCACAGTCACACGGGTAAGCAAGTTCAGCAAGTTCTTGCCTCTTCCTCTCTGATTAATCCAGATCAACTGTGGGCTATATTGAATCATTGCCAACGTTTTGATCTTCTTGTCATCTATGTTTATCCATCCACCACCCTTCCAAGGCCATTGGAATGGTTAAAAAATCGATTCTCAAAGAGCATTTTTTTAAAATACGAAATGAACATTTTTTAGTATATGATGAACCTTTTGTAAAAGAAAACACATTCGAGTATTGCAGAGAAAAAGGGGAACAACACAAAAAATAAAAACCATGGATTAATAAAAGAATTGAAAAGAAGAAGCAAGAAAGCAAAAGAAACCAAAAAGGAAGCCAAAAGAGAAAATTCATAGAAAGGCCAAAGCAATGGTGACGTTTTTCGTTACCTTGTTGAAGGCATTGCTCGGATATGTTCGGACTGATTCTTCTAGATGAAATCCTAGATTTTGGCCTTTGGTTGTTCGATCCGATGAAGGTGACACTTGGGCATCACCCACTTTCTGAAGACATTGCTATTGAAGAACCCTGTCCTCTTTATGGCATCGTGGATGTTTGGTGTGGATATGGTCTTTATTGTAGTTTTTCGATTGTGTATTTGATTGATTCTATTCGCTTAGACATATCTTTGGTCTTATATAATTTTGCTATTACCGGCGTGTTTCTGGGTATGTGCATTGGTGTTACTTGTGTACAGCCTACCTATACATAGGCCTGATATGTGTTCATTGTGTTTGTATTCTCTACTTCATTTTGAGTCAATAAAATTCATTGCTTGTGAAAAAAATACACGTATAAAATAGAAAACAGAAAGAATAAAATGGAGATGAAGAAGAAAAGGAAAAGAAATAACAATGGTAAAAAGTAAAAATAAAATGACAAAAAGAAACTAAAAGTAGCATATTATACAGTCACGACTGAGCCTCGGAAAACAGCCTAATGTAGTACTCCCTCTGTTTCAAAATAAGTGACATTGATTTAGTACAACTTTATATTAACTTTGTATTTTGAACTAATTTATTTTGGATTGGATGAAGTACTAAATCCGCAACATTTATTTTAAGAGGGAAAGAGTATTTTATTTTAGAAGAAAATATTGTTATTGTTTTATCCATGTGAGAAGCAGTGAGTGTGTGTCTAGATCTCGCCTGTAGCGAGACCCAACATGTCGTCGCCTCAAGAACAAATCTAATGAGCCGGCCTAGTAGAAAAAAAAGAACCAACACATGATGCACGTCTTGGTTCATTACGCATGTATTGGTTCCTTTTTTCTTTACAATTTGATTTATATTTAAAGCTACTTTAAATATATATATATATATATATATATATATATATATATATATATTTCCAACAGATACTTACTCAGTATAAACAAATGTACATCACACATTAAAAAATATTTATACAATATAAATATCACATAATTTAAGAAAAATGATTTGTACCATTCAAACGGAATATTTGTAACATTTTAAAAATGACACATTTCAAAAATATATTCGTGCAATTTTTAGAAGATGTTTGTACATTATAAAAATGTTCACTTTTTTAAAAAAAAGTTCATAAATTTGAAAAAGAACTCACCCTCCAGAAGCATAGTTCTTTCCCCCAAAAACATTCATGAATTTGAGAAAATGATCAGGAATTTGAAATTTATCGCGCATTTAAATTGAAAAAATAATAATAAGAACAAAATAAAAGGAAAACTAAAACTAAAAATAACAAGAAAAACAAGAAATAGAAGAAAAAATTCGCCCCGAAAAAATTTGAAAGAAAAACCTTGATAGAGAAACCGATGGAACCTTGTAGAAGGTTCCCAACAGGTAAGAAAAATGCTATATGGGCTGCCCCACTATGCAAGCGGTCGGGAGGGCTGTAGGCGTTGCGTACCAAAATGCATGATGATTTAGCCCTAGGGAGCCAGCGAGGGCTTAAGGGCAAAAAACGGCATAATGGGTAGGCCCGTGCGAGAAGGACTGTGGGCGAGCAATGTGTATTGTTCGCAAAGAGCGAGACGTAGCGCAATCAGCATGTTTTGTGTTGCATCAGTAAAGATGTTCATAGTTTTTACACATGGTCATATTTGTCAAATAAATCAATGATTATAATTGTTACCCTCTACTTTGACATTTTTACGCTAATTAGTTTTCATTCAGATTACCTTATTTAGGTAAAGATATGCCTGTTTTATCCTTTATAAATTTTTGGGAGTGACCTAATTAACAGATGGGTCATGTCGCCAGGTACATGTGACATCCATGCCATGGTTTCGTCTAGCGGTTTTCCTCACATGAACCGGCTGAACAGCGTAGCTAGACATGGTTTTCTTCATAGTCGTTAGGTGCACATACATCCGACATCGTTCAACTGCTTTTGCTAAACATTTGCATGTGGGTGTGTGAAACTAGTTCAGCTTAGGGCGCAAAACCGATCCAGACACAAAAAAGATACACAACGAGAAACCGCAACGTGGCACATCATATCCTTCTCGCACGGGCCTACCCATTATGCAAGATTTGGAAAAGGTACGTAAATGTTAAAAAATCACGGATTTGAAAAAAGTATGCTAATTTCAGAATAGTTCACTGATTTGAAAAAAGTATGTTTATTTTTGAAAAAAATACGCGTCTTTGAAAAAACTATGCGGAGTTGAAAAGTGTATGTGGATTTCAAAAAGTTCATGGATATAAAAAAATTATAGGAATATGAGTGAGCACGGGTCAAAACCGAGGTGAGTCAACACCAAAACCGGTCAAAACCGAGTCCGGGGACGAACCTTGTCCGATTTTGGTAATTGGGGGTGCAAGTTATCCGGTTTTAAAGTTAAGGGACCAAATGTAGACTTTACCAAGAATGAAAGGACAAAAAGTATACTTTTCTTTATATATAACTAAGAGAGTCATTCCCGCTAACTTATTTATCTCAACATGCAAAAGCATGCCATCTCATCTTATTCAGCAAATCAACCCACTCGTCTTACAATCAGGGCCGGTCCTGAGATTTTGGGGTGCCGGGGCGAGATTAAAACGCGGGGCCCTTAAGATAGACATCTTAACACTAACAATCAATATACATATATATGAAATATTATCTATAACAATGCATCCAAAACCAAAATGCATATCAACTAATTTATAATTCTTACCTTAAATTTAGAAATAGATCATATACCTCAACAGCACATGAACCATCAAGAGAGAAAGTTTCTGCTAACTTTGTGCAACGCTCTTAAGGTTCATTATCATCCAGTGACTTCAGAGTGCCTGAGCTCAATAAAAATCTGAATATATCTTTAGACACCATGAGTTCTTTAAATCTATCTTCGAAAGAAGTGATCGACATATCAACCAAAAAAACTATTTAACTTGAAGGTCTTCCTAGCTTCTAGAATTTCTTGTTGGAAATTAGCTTCTAGAATTTCTTGTTGGAAATCACTTTCGTCAAATTGTTTGTTCCTCGTAGCACGACTTTTTACAAAAAATAATGGCTCTATACTCATTTTAGTTGTAATACCTTTGGCAATTTGCAAACTAGTAGAAAACTCTTCATCTCTGTACTTCTCAAAATACCGTGTTATACCTTGTATTTTCTTCATCTTCCTTCTATCGCTACCAGATGCATACTGTTTTCGGGCGACAAGATAAGACACAATGTTAAAAGGAAAATTGCATCAACGGTTGAACAGTGCCGCCATGCCGGCTATGAACCCGTGGAATCACAATACGGTTTATGAATATATGAAATACCTTACAGTAGAATCGGTGATGGACAGAAAGCAAAGCCGGGATACGGCAGGGCCCCAAGGAATTGAAATCGGCGGCGAGCTAATGACGATCTAAAATAGGACAGAAATTGGGATCAGAAGGAAAGGGAAAAGGAGCATCGGGCGCGCAGTCACGAACAGAGGAAGCATCGGCGGCCTGGAGTCACTGCATCAATGCGAGATGTAATAGGAAGGGATCAATTACGTTTTTTAGACATTTTTTCTTTTTATACGTGAAAGATGAAAGAAGGAAGGAAACGACCGCTGTCTCCGTGCCCCGCTGACTGAGCTGCTGCACGAGCGTATACCTCCATGCTGCGGGAGGCCCAGTTGCCCAACCCGATAGGGAGTTTTTCTGTTGTGAAAAACGTTGGGCCATAACCTACATACCTGGGGAGGGGCCCCTAGACTTTGGGGGCCCGGGGCGGCCGCCCCCCCTGCCCCTCCCCAGGGCCGGCCCTGCTTACAATTAATACTATGGAACAATTGCTTTTGCACTGGGGCGGGGACAAGATCCGGAGCTGCTCGTCCGAACAAATGGGGACAAAGTAGGTCCGGTGGCCTATCTCGAGAGAGAAAGATGGTCCAACTAGCTTTAAAAAATATCAAAGCATGAGATAAGAATTGGACTTTACTCATCGAAAATTACATAATTTTACACAATCACTAAACACGAGTGGCTACATCGTCCTGGCCATGTCTGCTGGCCTTAGAGGAGAGAAGAGAAGCCGAAGCATCGTATGCTGCCTCATCACTGCCGTGAGAGTGAGAGGCGACCTTACTGTTCATGTACACCGCATAGATAACCAGCTGGATGCCTCCCAAGAAGCAGCCTGTTCCATTAGGGACCTGCATGCATGAAGATGGTTAACATTCTGCCATGTTCAGTAACCTAATTAGGTACCCCTATAAGACATGTAAGTGCTTCTTAATTATCTTACCCCAAGGAAGACATCTTTGTCGAGTATGGCATACGTGGCCCAGACCCCTCCATTGAGGAAGAGGAAGAAGGAGAGGAAGAAGGGCATGTACTCCACGCTCCTTGAAGCGATCACCCTTCTCTGCTCCGCCACAAATTTACACACGTTTTTCAGGAGCAGACCCACGGTTGAGAGTGAATTATTAGCGGGGCAGACGGACAAAGCGACGTGGAAGTGACAACCAGGCCCGCGAAAACGAAAACAGCCCGTGCAGCTGGCCGGCCTTTTCAATCAAGCTCCTGGCCCACTTGCACGTACTCCCTCCGTTCCGAATTACTTGTCTTAGATTTGTCTAGATACGGATGTATCTATCACTAAAATAGTAGCTAGCTATGGCTGAGAGTGGGCATGCTAATATTCATCGTTGTCCGGATGACAGTGATGATATGCACGTAGCCGTGAGCTAAAGGAAAGAAAATGAAATCTGTACTGCAATTCGCCAACTACTAATAATTATTCGCTAGGTCCATGCAGCACAAAGATATCTGTCGGCCAGCTACTGCTTTGGCTGGCCGTTTCCTCTGAAAATAGTAGTTCAGCGTCCAATCAAACAAACCCAACATGAGATCTCCCGGCCAAGAAAATAAAATAGAAAGTTTAGCATGGCATCCATGCTTTGCGTATATGTAATGTGGTGGATATATTCCACATATAGTGTTTCCACCTATAGTTTCTTATAAGACGACTTACATGTCTATCATATTTGTTAAATGAAGGTGTATGAGTTGACCTACACATACATATGTATAGCATGTCTCTTGTCTGGACACAAGGTGTACACATATCGTACTAGAAAGTGTTGGCTAGTGGAAACTGATATATAGTTTCACCAAAACCTTGAGTATCCCAACGGAATCGCTGCCTCACGAAGTCACGATGTGTGTGTATGCATATGATTAGGCATGACCCGATAGTGTTGTGGCTGCATGCATCATCCAGATGTAGAGGCCGGGGGTCTTCCTCCTTTTCAAAAACAAAAATGACCCGGTAGTGCTTTCCCACGTCCAATAAATAAATATCTATTTGCGTAAAAAGGATCAATTTTTATAAGCATTAGTTATTGTATATACCCCACAATATATAGTTTTGTGGGTGATTGTTAGTACATTTTATTTTTCTACTCCCTCCGGGAAAATACACTACGATGCCACCTCAAAAACATGAGCCTAACTTTGACCACATAATTTACTTACACAATATAAGTTTTTTGTTGCAAAAACAAACATACCATTTGACTCATGTTTCAAAGATGTTTATATTGGTATAACTTTTGTAGTGTTTTCAAAAAAGGAGAGTTTAGCTCCGACCTCTGCATCTTCCGAAGCACACATTCATACTTTTGGAGTACTATACAACTTGAAAGAAGATGTTTATGGGTGTTGTTTATATTTAGGGATTATTTTTTGCTGGAAAATTACAGCTAGTACTACTTAAAATTGAGTAGTTTTGCTCTTAGCATTGTTGCAAAGCGAGTTATTTGCTAGGACTTAACTACTTAAACAGTTATTTTCAATTACATATGTCCTTTAGAAAATAAATTGCCCACGTAGCGCAATTAGACACCCATATCTCAAGGCCTCTCTACGTCAGTCACCGGAACAATAAAAAACAGAAAATATTTTAAAAAAAAAGTCATCGCAACCCAGTACATATAGAAACCTAAATAGCTAAGTAAAGTATGGTGACCAATTTATTTGTTAGTTGAATGACCTTACCACGGCAGCGAGTGGGGACCCGTACATGAACACACTAAGGCATGCACATATCAAGCCAATAACCATGATTTTCATGTCCAGCCCACCAATGGCAAATGTTGTGGCCACGAAAACGACCCCGAAAAATCCAATGTCCAAAGCTGCCACCAACTTTGCAGTTTTAACCTGTAAAATTAAGGACATTCGTACAGCTAAAGTATATCATAAAGTTACCAAAAAGAAATACACAATGATGAAACTACTCTTAGAGTAACTTGAAAAAGGGTAAAAAATAAAAACCACATTAACACAAGTGAAATAAGTGGGTCGAAAGGGAAAGAATGCGACTCAACAGAACAATTCATATGAAAGATATGTTGCGAGTAAAGATGGCCACTACTTAAATAGTTTAGAGTATGAAATTACCTGAGCAGACTTATTGTTCCCTTAATGGGGAAGCAACTAACTCGGACAAGACAAGCTACTCCAGATAAAGGGGAAGCTACTCCTATAGCTCCCTTAATGGGGAAACGTTTAATTTTAACCAAACAATTTAGGGGATATAATCCTGATTGTACTCCTAGTAATACAAATTCATGTGCTCAAGAAAAAACACTACTTCCTCTCATCCGAATTAATCGACGCAATCTCTATACAATGCCCATTTTACATCATTCGGATCGAAGGGAGTAGTACAAATTCAGAAGGTTGCGTCAATTAATTCGGATCGGAGGGAGCAGTGCAAATACAGGAGCAAGTTGCTATCTAAAACGATACAGATGGGTTATATATTTGTAGACCGTGTGGCCTCACGTACGTACCCTTTTGCCTTTGTCAGCGGCGTAGACGAGGAAGAGCACGAGGTAGATGGTCTCCATGACGGCGCCGAAGCCATTGACGGTGGCGACAAGCAGGCCGTCCGGCTTGGTGAGGCCGTAGTAGAGCCATAGCAGCGTGTTGAGCAGCGTGAGCACGTACGGCGCCGCCTCGAAGTCCTCCGTCGACTTGCTCCTCACAATCCTCCAGAACGTCGGGCTGCGCGACCATATACGCCGGTAACCAGCCGTGTCAGCAACAAAGGAGACAAAAGAAATGCTTCCGCAATTTTACGTATAAATGCATGGATGAACTGGTCTGATTCCCTTCTTACATGGGAGAAATGAAGACCAGAACCGAGATGATGTTCCCTGCAGCACGCAAAGATCCAAGCTGTACGGTCAAACAACAAAGAACCAAGAACAAATA
>NC_057806.1:37687918-37697707 GCF_018294505.1 Triticum aestivum | reverse complement strand
GAGAGAGAGAGAGAGAGAGAGAGATTCAAGGATGCATGCGCATACCTATGACGCCGATGATGAAGAGAGTGGAGTTCATGGCGTGCAGGCGCAGGTGGCAGCTAGCCGATAAAGATAAACCCGGCTGCTCCGGTGGAAGGGAGGAGGAGGAAGAAGAGGTGCATCAAACCTAATGAGGAGGACAAAAGGACGGACGACCTCCTCCAAAATAAAAGGACATCCACCCCATGGCCATCGGACAGCACAGCACAGCAGGACCAAGCCTGCGCCTGTGCTGTATGAGAGACAGGAGGCCACGAATTGAAGCTCGATCTGGTCCTACCTACTCCCTCCATCTCAAAATATAAGAACATTTTTAACATTAGCATAATATTAAAAACGTTTTTATATTCTGGAACAGAGGGAGTACGTAGTACTCCTCCTTCCTCGTGCAACATGAGAACAGTACAACTTGTGAGCAACGCCACCGGCCGATCCGGCTGACCGGCGTGCTTATTTCCCCCGCCTTTGTTTTCTAGCTTTGCAATTATCTCCGTTTTCATTTGTTCATCTTGGCCGACCGTGCCTGCCGTAGGTCCTTGGTTCATTTCCGTTCTTTCTTGAGACCATGTCATGTTTGTTTGTGCTCTTCTCTTCGCCTTCAGTTTGATGTTTGAGATTACGATCTGAATGCAATTTCACGTGTTACTTCAACTTTTTGTTGTCCAAAAAGATAAGGCAAATAATCCACCGTTTGTCCTATGAGATCTTATAGACTCTGATCTGTGAGAGACTTGTGCGAAAATGTTTTACGGAACCATGGTTCAGCCGAACCTACGCTCGATACCATTAATTTCTAGACACTATTCATAAGGATTCATGTATTGTTGATTAGAAAATGCAATTGACATGCATGTCTATTCATAAGGATTCATGCATGGTTGATTAGAAAATGCAGTTGACATGCATGTCTATTCATGAGGATTCATGCATGATTGATTAAAAAATGCAGTTGACATGCATGTCACAGATCCACATGGTTGATTAAATCGTACAACATGGACCATAGGTTCGGCTGAACCATGGTCCCGAATGTTTGCTGCTCTACTGTTTTGATTCCTGCTTTGAGCCAACAACACAGAATTAGCTAATCTGGCCAAGGTCTGGTGTTTCTCAATATTCTGCAGACCCTACTAATGGAATGTCACTATTTACTGGTGGTTTTCGATCGTCATAAGCCTGAGAGACTTCGCTGTCCAAAATCCAATGCCTAAAGACAATTTCCGGTAACCAATTGTGAACTTCATTATCACTTGTTTTTTCATAGCAAAATTCATCGGTTGGCTGATAAAAAAAAAGTGGTCCAGCCATGAACAAAGCAGTGGAGCACATTGGTTTCTTGCGCCGTCGGTTACAGCGCATCGATCGAAGGGCTATACTCTAGCAGCTTACTGTAGGATTGCTTGTCCATGTCTCTGGTCCTGTTGATATCTTGGCAGCTACTGCAGTTGCAAATGCTGCACACAAGGCACAAGGCAGTGTGAGATCCAGATCAGACCAGCATGGCCTCATGGGACTCAATGAAGGTGAGGTGCTCATTTGAGCAGTCCCATCAAGAGTATTTCTAGCCAAACCACTAAAGGAGCTTAGCTCCTCAAACGATTCACTTGCAGCACACAAAGGAGCAGTCCTATCTCGGTTTGATCTTTGTGTGCCGCACATAACCAAACTCTTGTTTGGTTTAACTTCTCAAAATGTTTACAAGAAGTGTCTCTTCTATCTCAAATTTAAGCAGCCGAACTCAAGCCTCAGCGAAAGATTCTCTCTTTCCCGTGCGGCCACCTCTATCTCTAGCTCGGCCGCCTCCACGCCGGCACCGCCCTCGCCGTGTTCCTCGCCTCTAGTCAACCATCCTGCACGCTGGCCGACACCCCGCCGCGTGGGAGAAATGAAGACCAGAACCGAGATGATGTTCCCTGCGGCACACAAAGATCAAAACTGTATGGTCAAAGAATAAAGAACGAAGAACAAAGAGATGAGATATGAGAGAGAGAGAGAGAGAGAGAGAGAAAGTGAAGCATGCATGCGCAGACCTGGGAGGATACTTGGGACTAAATTCATTGTAGGAAATGGACATGATACTAGGTTTTGGGAGGACATCTGGTTAGGAGAAACCCCATTAGCCTTGCAGTATCCATCGCTTTATTGTTAAACATTGTAAGTATATACGGTGGAGTATATAAACCGTATATGTGCTGTAATTGTGCGTGTGTGTTGTGTATTCTGTTGGGGACTCTGAGATATGATCTTATCAGGTTGTTAGCTAACTTGTGGATCAATCTGAGCCCAACTAACCTTGTACCTATCCTAGCTTCGGCCCTATATTAACACGTACGCGTCCCTGCAATATGCATACGCTTAACCCTAGTTTTCACATGGTATACAAAGCTATCCTTTTCCATCGCATCTAGATGTCGAGCTCCTCCTCAGCTGTCGCCATGGCCACCCCCTCCATCGCCTTCCTTGGTCATACCATCACCGAGAAATTGACCCGGGAGAACTTCCTGGTGTGGAAGGCGCAGGTCTTGCCACACATCAAGGGGGCGGGGCTGATGGGCTATCTGGACGGCTCGATCAAGGAGCCAGCCGCCGTGCTCTACACCGAGAAGGACGTCGCCGGCAAGAAGGAGACCACGTCCTCGCCAAATCATGAGCATGCTATGTGGGTTACTCAAGACCAGCAAATCCTCACGTTTTTGATCTCATCTCTCTCCCGTGAGGTCTTACTGCAGGTCAGCTCCCACACCACCGCCACATCGATCTGGAATATCCTGCTGCAAAGCTTCTCGTCGCAGTCAAGGGCTAGGGTTATCCAGCTCCGCTCGGCCATCGAGCACACCCGCAAAGGGGACATGTCTACCGCGGCCTACTACACCAAGATGGTGAGCATTGCCGACGAGCTGGCAGCTGCAGGCAAGCCCCTGGATGAAGATGACATCGTCGATCACATCCTGCAAGGCCTCCTCCACGACCCTGACTACAGCGGCTTCGTTTCGGCCATCTCCACCCGCACCGCCACCGAGCAGCCGATCGGCCTCAGCGAGCTCTTCTCCCTGCTGCTGTCGGCTGAAGCTCGCATCGCTGCCCAAAACACCGCTCTCCACTCTGAAAATCTGGCGGCAAGGGGTGGAGGCCGCGGCAACTCAAGGGGCGGCGACAACATTGGAGGTGGCTCCCGCGGCTACATCAACAACAACACGGGCGCCCACTACCCTGGCAACCACGGTGGTGGCGGCTTTGGAGGTGGCCTGCGGCAAGGAGGTGGTGACTGCGGTGACCGCGAGCGCGAGAAGTGCCAGATTTGCAAGCTTGAAGGGCATGGTGCATGGCGCTGCAAGAAGCGCTACGATCGCAACTTCAACAACAACGTCCGCAACCCCGCAGGAGGCGGTGGTGGCGGAGGACGTGATGGTGGTGGAGGACACCGCTTGGCCAACGCTGCCCACGCCTATGGAGTTGATACCAATTGGTATCTTGACACTGGTGCAATTGATCACGTGACGGGAGAACTGGAAAAGCTTGCGGTCCACGGTCGCTACACCGGCATGGAGCAAATCCACACCGTGAGTGGTCAAGGTATGGACATTGCCCACATTGGTCATTCAGTTCTTACTACCCCTCACGGCTCCTTGCATCTTAATAATATCATCCATGCTCCTCAAGCCGATCAAAGCCTTCTTTCTGCCTATAAACTTATCAAAGATAACAATGCTTTCTTGGAAGTTTACCCCAAAATCTTTTTTGTTAAGGATCGGGCCACTCGGAGAACCGTGCTTCAAAACAGGACTAGGGGTCGCCTGTTTCCTGTCTCTGGCCGCCATGATGCCACTCCTCGACAAGCTCTCAGTGTGGTCAAGCCATCCACCTCAAGATGGCACAAACGCCTAGGGCATCCTGCTTTTCCGATGGTCCAGAAAATTCTTTGAGATTTTAGTCTTCCAGTATCAAATAAGCAAGATCACATTCATGTGTGTGATTCGTGTCAGATGGCCAAGAGCCATAACCTTCCATATTCTCGTTCTATTAGTGAATCAAAAGCTCCTTTAGAGCTAGTTTTTTCAGATGTTTGGGGTCCTGAAACCGTTTCTGTTGGCAAACAAAAATATTATGTCACTTTCATTGATGATTTTAGTAAGTCCAGTTGGATCTATTTGCTTAAGAATAAATCTGATGTGTTTGCAAAGTTTAATCTCTTTCAGCAACATGTTGAACATCTTTTTGATCGCAAAATTCTTGCCATGCAAACGGACTTGGGAGGTGAATACCAAAAACTTCATTCGTTTTTTGAGCGCATAGGTATCACTCACCATGTCTCCTGTCCACATGCTCATCAGCAAAACGGATCCGTTGAACGTAAACACCGCCATATCATGGAGGTTGGTCTCTCCCTTCTTGCTCAAGTTTATATTCCTCTCAAATTTTGGGACGAGGGGTTTCTCACGGCGGTGTACCTCATAAATCGTGTTCCTAGTAAAGTCATCAATAATCAGACTCCTCTTGAGCGTCTTTTTGGCACTAAACCAAACTACACTTTTCTCTGCATATTTGGTTGTGCCGTCTGGCCCAACCTTCGTCCATTCAATAAACATAAGCTTGAGTTCCGCTCGAAACAGTGTGTGTTTCTTGGGTACAGTAGCCTTCACAAAGGCTACAAGTGTTTGGATGTTGCCACGGGTCGCATCTATGTCTCCCGTGATCTGGTTTTCGATGAGCAAATTTTTCCCTTTGCAAAACTCCACCCTAACGCCGGCGCTCAACTTCGTAAAGAACTTGTTCTTCTTCCCTCTCATCTTCTGCCATCACCCAACTTTGTTCTCGGGGGTGTAGAAGATGCTGATGATCATGTGTCAATGCCCCATAACTCCTTTGATCAAAACTCTGATGAAAGTGTGCAGGAAAACAGTGCAAACATGGAAGAAAATCTCCATGATTTTATGCAGGCCATAGAGTCCTCCTTTCCAGCCGCAAAAGATCCGCCTGCTGATCCCGGAGCAGATCAGGGCGGGATCCTCTCGGGATCTGCTGAAGCAGGCGCGTCAGGAGGATCTCCTCTGGGATCTGCGCCGCGGTCTGTCGCGGGACCAGGTGGGCCCCCCTGCATGGCGTCGGCCAGTCGCGATCCGCGCTACGAACCCGCGGCGCGCGCCTGTTGCGGGACCAGGTGGGTCCCCCCATGCATGGCGTTGGTCGGCCACGGGCTGCGCCTGTGACGGGACCAGGCGGGTCCTCATCCGGTCGGTCTTCCTCGGGAACGAGCGCGCCCGCTGGATTGGGCGATTCCGCCTCGTCATTGCCTAACGCATTGCTGGCAGCGACAAGTGGCAGTTTTGGAGTGGCTGGCGCGCGCGTCGAGGCTGATTGCGCTGAGCCAACACAGGAGCTCCACCAGGAGTTCTTGGGTGGATTTTCTGCGGATTCTGGATCTGTTGTGTTTGCTTCTTCAAATCGCCTCCAACAACATGTCTCACGTCCAGCTCCGCCTCCTCCTCCGCGGTCTCATACCAGGTCACAGAGTGGTATTATCAGGCCTAAGATTTATAACGATGGTTGTGTCCATTGGGGTTCTTTTTGTGCCATAGGTGAACTGCAAAATTTGGGAGAAGCCCTTGGAGAACGTCGGTGGAAGGAGGCCATGGATGAGGAATATGATGCTCTTATGAGGAACAAAACTTGGCGTTTGGTGCCTCCAGTTAAGGGGAGGAATGTTATTGACTGCAAGTGGGTCTACAAAGTCAAGCAGAAATCTGATGGTACTGTTGATAGGTATAAGGCACGCTTGGTTGCAAAAGGGTTTAAGCAAAGGTATGAAATTGACTACGAGGACACGTTCAGTCCTGTAGTCAAAGCAACCACTATCAGATTAATTCTCTCAATTGCAGTGTCTAGAAATTGGTGCATTCGACAACTAGATGTAAAGAACGCGTTCTTGCACGGTGTTCTGGAAGAGGAAGTGTTCATGAAACAAGCTCCTGGGTATGAAAGCTTAAAGTTTCCATGTCACATTTGCAAACTTGATAAGGCACTGTATGGATTAAAACAGGCACCTAGAGCTTGGTATTCTTGACTGTCGTCAAAGTTACAGTCTCTAGGGTTCTCTCCTTCAAAGGGGGACAGGTCACTATTCTTTTATCATCGGCATAGGATTACCATTTTTATGCTCATTTATGTTGATGATATTGTGGTTACAAGTTCTTCACCTAGTGCTGTTGAAGCCCTTCTTAAGGACTTGGGCAAGGAGTTTGCACTTAAAGACCTTGGAAGTCTTCACTTCTTCCTTGGAATCGAGGTAAAATCTGTTAAAGAAGGAATTGTGCTGTCACAAGGAAAGTATGTACAAGAAATACTTCAGAAAGTAGGCATGAAGGGTTGCAAGCCTTCATCCACGCCTCTGTCTACTTCTGAAAAACTGTCCCTGCATGATGGAGAAGCACTTGGAGCAGAGGATGTAACCAGGTATAGGAGCATTGTAGGAGCACTTCAATACTTGACTTTGACTAGGCCATATATTTCTTATTCAATAAACAAAGTTTGTCAGTTCTTACATGCTCCTACTAGTGTGCATTGGACAGCAGTTAAGAGGATACTTCAATATCTTCAAGGAACCAAGGATCATGGTCTTAAACTTGGTAAGTCAGATTCAATGCTAGTAAGTGCTTTCTCAGATGCAGATTGGGCAGGTTGTCCTGATGACAGAAAATCAACAGGAGGCTTTGCGGTATTTCTTGGAGGTAATTTGGTATCTTGGTGTGCTCGCAAGCAACCCACTGTTTCCAGGCCATTGCCACTGCAGAGATTATTTGGGTTCAGAATCTGCTGACAGAATTGGGTGTTTATCATCCAAAAGCTGCATCACTTTGGTGTGATAATCTTGGTGCCACATATTTGTCTGCTAATCCTATTTTTCATGCCAGGACTAAACATATTGAAATAGATTATCATTTTGTTCGCGAAAGGGTGGCAGATAAGTTGTTGAATATTAGGTTCATACCTACTGGAGATCAAGTTGCAGATGGATTCACTAAGCCCCTTACTCTCAAGCAGCTTGAGGCCTTTAGACGCAATCTCAACTTGGATAGTTGTGATTGATGGGGAGTGTTAAACATTGTAAGTATATACGGTGGAGTATATAAACCATATATGTGTTGTAATTGTGCGTGCGTGTTGTGTATTCTGTTGGGACTCTGAGATATGATCTTATCAGGTTGTTAGCTAACTTGTGGATCAATCCGAGCCCAACTAACCTTGTATCTATCCTGGCTTCGGCCCTATATTAACACGTACGCGTCCCTGCAACATGCATACGCTTAACCCTAGTTTTCACATTTATAACATTGCACAACGAAAAGAGGTCTATGTTGCTACAGTGTCGGGATCCATTCCTCTTAACATGCAGTTTCGGCGGTCCCTTATGGGTGAGCAGTGGGATAGATGGCTATCTCTCGTGCGTAGGTTAATGTAGGTTAACCTTTCTGATGTAGTAGACTTTTTGCACTGGAAGCTATCCGTGTCAAAAGTTGTCTCGGTTAAATCCATGTACACGAATTTGATTAACACCGGGACTATTCGAAGGATGGTTCATATATGAAAAGTTAAGGTGACGTTGAAAATAAAAGTGTTTATGTGGTTTATGCATAAGGGTGTAATTCTAACTAAAGATAACCTAGCTAAGCGCAATTAGGAAGGAAGTAAAAGATGTTGCTTTTGTGATCAGGATAAAACAATAGAACATGTGTTTATCAAATGCCCGCTTGCTAAGTTATTTTGGAGAGCTATTCACGTTGCGTTTAACGTCACTCCGCCTCTCACGATATCACATCTTTTTGAGAAATGGTTGGCTGGGGTAGCGCCTCAGACCGCGGCACATATTCGAGTGGGAGCATGTGCATTGCTTTGGGCTTTATGAAATTGTCGAAATGACGCCGCCTTTAACAGACAAACCATCATCAAAATTTTGCAGGCCATCTTCAGAGCGTCTACCTGGATCCGTACGTGGTCTTTGCTTAGCCATGCGGACCATATGGCGCATATGAATATTGGGTGCAGCCCAATGGAAGATGGTTGCACGGAATACATACAACCGGTTTGGATGGCGGTCTAATAATAGGATAGGTGTTTAGTTATCTAGCCCTATTTTCATCGGTTGTGGTATTTATTTACTTCGACTTTTTGCTTATGTTCGAGACTAATTGTTTCAACCTATTATTTTAATAAATGATTATGTGCATCAAAAGATGCAGAGACTGGGAGCACGCCTCTTTTTTTTAAAAGAAAGAAAGAAAAAAAATGTCTGCGGAGACCTATGACGCCGATGATGAAGAGAGTGGAGTTCACGGCGGGCAGCTGCCTGTGGAAGGGAGGAGGGAGAAGAAGAGGTGCATTAAACTTAATAATGAGGAGGTCGAAATTAAAGGATGATGATCTCCAAAATAAAAGGACATCCATGGAACAGCACAGCACGATGGAGCCTGTGCCTGTGCTGTAGGAGAGAGACAGGACGTTGCGAATTAAGGCTCTGGTCCTGCCTCGTGCAACACAAGAACAGTAGTACAATAGTATGTGAACAACGCCACCGGCCGATCCAGTTACCAAAAGGCGGAGATCGGCGTGCTTAATTCCCCCTTGTGTTCTTGCGTTTATGCAATGATGCCTGTCTTTGATAATTATCTCCATTTTTTCAAGAGGAGGTTAAACCCCGGCGAGCAGTGCTAGACAGACGATGGCTGTGTGCACGATTTCTGCACGATAGCCAAAAGCATCCATTAGATCGTGTTATGCTACCGTTCAAAGAACGAATCGTCCAAAGATCGTCTCTAAAGTGTCGTGTGCAGAGTAGTTCCGAACCCCGGCCTATGCATCATTGTGGTGCACATAACCATGTTTATTTATTATTTTTTGAAAAACACAACAACCATTTAATTAATTATTGAGTAGGGTACAAAATAAAAGCAACCACAAGTGAATCATTACAAGAAATAAAATAAACACATACAACTAAGTCGGCTTCTTTCACATCCATGCATTTAAGAAGGGATAGACATTCTCGCGCCATTGTCGCCACATCCAGCTGGAGATGGACCGGACAAAAAAATTCATCCTGATCACCAAGACCTGTCAGTGAAGATCAACACAACAACAAGTAGCCAACATTTTCAAGAAGGTAAGGACGTAAGTCTATTGCTGTTGAGCTCGACCAATAAAGGCCATGATAAAAACTTCTCACCCCGGTGGTGTACCAATCACATCTTAAAAGCGGTCCTTCGATAGTCGCATCCACCATACTCCACAACGGGCCGAAGGCACTAGCGGATTGGTGGGACATCTTCTCACCGAAGACCATTACTGGAAAACTGCTTATAGGCGGGGTCTCACCAGTGATGAACAGGTGATGACAATCGCCACTAATAATCTAGCCAGATACTAGTGGCGGGCGAGAAAACATGCCTCACTGATAGTCTGGTCCCAGATTAGCCGTGTGATAAGCATATGGGTATACACATTTGCCCGCTACTCGTATCTATAGATAGGTGGGTGTTTGGTATAAATCCAAATTTTGGTTTCTACCATTCGTTTCTTCTTAGTTCGGTTAGCGAAACTAGAAACCAAATATGACAATTCAAAGTAGCTATCCAAAAATCGCTAATTCGGTGTAGTTTCCGGTTTATGCCGAATGAACCCTATTTTTACCAATCGCTCAACAAAAGAACAATATAATGTGTGTAGGACGCCACCAGCCTACCAGTTGACCAAAAG
>NC_057806.1:37686114-37687730 GCF_018294505.1 Triticum aestivum | reverse complement strand
CCCCAATTGGTTTCTTCATCTTTGTCTGCGCTATTTGCCGTCTTTGATTCCTTTTCCTTCTTTCTTGAGACCACGTCTTAAACTATTTATTTAATTGGCAAATCACAACGCTTTGCCTTACCATAAGATTTTTTATGTGCATCAATTGATGCGGAGGTCGTCGAGGGGTTATCATGTTTTCAAAAAAGACTAACGTACCATCTGGAATCTTAGTTCAGTGGTTTGTCATGAGGTTGTGCAGCCTAGTCACCCGGGTTTAATTCTTAGAATTGACGGTCATGCATAGGGGTTTTCCACATTTATTAAGGATCAAACTTGATGTGTGGTAACATCACTTGTCAAGATAAAATCTTGATACCAATACTATAAAAGTTGTGTGCATTCCTAAATGGTGCAGAGGATGGGAAGTGAAATTCTCTTCCTATGCCGATGGTTGTGGTGGTGATCT
This sequence comes from Triticum aestivum, assembly GCF_018294505.1. Classification (NCBI taxonomy): domain Eukaryota; kingdom Viridiplantae; phylum Streptophyta; class Magnoliopsida; order Poales; family Poaceae; genus Triticum; species Triticum aestivum. The sequence goes on along the minus strand of NC_057806.1, from coordinate 37,687,282 downwards.
AAGATGGGAGGACATCCCACAAATTTGCTAGTGCCTTTCTGACCTGGCGTGGAGTACCGACAGGTGCAACTATTGGAAGTTCCAACTTCAAGATGTTGATTGGAGCACCATTTCAGTGAAAACTCTTGTTCTGGCTTTTATTGGTTAAGCTCAATAATTGCAAACTTACGCCGTTACCTCTATTTCTTGATGTTTTCTTATTTCAGTGCCTATACTAACTATGATAAATATGATTGTGTGCATTACAATAATGCAGAGGCTGGGGTTTCGACCTCCTTTTTGGATGAAAAAAGAACATACGGCAATGCGGGGATTGATGCATGCGTGCCATTGAGCGTCTGAGCTGGACTAGGCGTGCATTAACTGGCCCATGATCACTACCGAGTTATTGGGGGGCGCGTGAGCCGTTGGATCTAGTAGCATGGAACAAAGTAACAAAGAAACAAATTCGGAAAAGCGGGGTGGATGTTGTAATCTATTCTGAAATGGAACTTGATATCTTTGTTTGTGTTCTTCTGTTCGCCTAAAATTTGATGTCTGAGACTACGATCTGAATGCGATTTCACGTGTGAGTCTGTTAGGGCTTGTTATAACTCCACCTTTTGTTTTTTTCAACAACAAAAAATATACACCGTTTGCCCTATGAGATCTTATGCTTGCTACTGCACTGTTTCGTTTTCTGCTTAAGCCAACAACACACAGGCTGATTCAGCCACGGTATGGTATTTCTGAATCTTCTGAATCACTATTTGCTGGTGGTTTTCAGCATAAGGCCAACTGGACCCCAAACGGACGTCCGTTTGGGTGCGATTCGGCGGACGTCCGGGGGGTGGACAGGCGGTTGGAGCATTCGCGCCCAACGCGCACGAGGCGTCTTAACCCCAAACGGTCCGCCCCGTCTCGTTGCAGCGTCTCCCCGCCCACGCTTGCTCGCCACTGCCGCGCCCCGCGCCGAGCTCGCCAGCCGCGCTTGCCCTGCTACTCGGCCGCGTCGAGCTCGCCCGCCGGGCACCGCGCGCAAGCTGCCCTGCTACTCGCCCACGCGCTAGCCTGCTCGCCCGCCGCCGCGCGTCGGCCTGAGCCGCCGTCGCCGCGCCGAGCTTGCACGCGCCCCGCGCAGAGCCGCCGTCGCTGCGCGCCGCCCCGAGCCGAACTTGCACGCGTCGCC
>NC_057806.1:37638427-37685797 GCF_018294505.1 Triticum aestivum | reverse complement strand
GAGCGCGCCCGCCCTCCGCCGCTGTCGCCGCGCCTCGCTCAGAGCTCCCCGGCGGCCCCGCAGCCCCGCGCCCGCCGACGCGCCCGCCCCGAGCTCCCGGGACGCCCCGTGCTCGCCGGAGCGCGCACGCCCCGAGCTCCCGGGCCGCCCCGCGCTCGCCGGAGCGCGCCCGCCCCGCCCCGTAGCCCTGCCCCGTAGCTACCCACCTACCGCAACGCCGCCAGGGTGCGCCGCCCCGAGCTCCCCCAACGCGCGCGCCGCCTCTGGCCGTGTTTGACGCGCCCGCGCTCGTGCCGTGCTTGGCGCGCTAGTCTTCCTGGTCGTGCCCTACGCCAGGCTGCTCGCGCGGGAGGCCACGGACCTGGTTCGGCAGTACCCGAAGGAGCCGTGGTCCGGCGTGGAGTTGCTGTTGCCCGCGCGTCCAAGCGCCGGGTCGTGAGCTCGCCGTCGAGCTGCTGCACAGACTGCGTGGAGTAGCTTGCTAGCTAGCTAGCACCCGGATGCTGCTGCTGCGCATGCAAGCACTAGCTAGCTAGATGCATGGCGCCGTGGCGAACGCGGCGGCGGAACGGCGGGCGGAACACTGCGGCGGGCGTGGGAGCGACGAGGTCGCCAGGAGCTAGATGCATGGGTCGCTGATAGGTGGGCCACAGGCGGACACGAGCGGACGAGAGAGGCCGAGGAGAGCGTCTGTCGGTGTTCGTTCAGACGCATTTGTGACCCAACTTTGGTCTGGATTTAGGATTGGGCCGGACAGAAACGGACACCAGTGGACAGTTTTGTCCGTTTGAGTATTCCCGCTGGACCCTTTTTTACCCCAAACAGACAACCCCGGACGATTTGGGATCGCGCAGTGGAGTTGGCCTAAGCCTGAGAGACTGCGTTGTCCAAAAATCCAATACCAAAAGACAATTTACTGCAAGTCGGCGGCGTCCAGAGGAAACCAATTGTGGACTCCATGATCAGTTGGTTGATCAAAAGAGTGGCCCAGCCATGAACAAAGCAGTGGAGCAGATTGGTTTCTTGAGCCGTTGGGCAACGGCTACAGCTCACCGGAGGGCTATACTCTAGCAGGTTACCGTAGGATTGCTTGCTTGTCCATGTCTCTGGTCCTGTTGGTATCTTGGCAGCTACTGCAGTTGCAAATGCTGCACACAAGGCAGTGTAAGTGAGATCCAGATCAGAACAGCATGGCCTGGGCCTCATGGGACTCGATGAAGGTGACATGTTCATTTGAATGAATAGTCCCCATCTAAGGCTTTGAGTTCATATGTTTTGACTTCTGGTTGTTGCATTTACTTAGTGGATATAAACGTGGAAGCGTATGTGTTTATATCCCCCAAAGTACATACGCTTCCACGTTGCAGTGACTAAACTGACACACCTTTGATAGTTTTAGGACCCAAAAGTGCAGTTTCGAAGTTATAGGACTAAACTGACACACCTCTGATAGTTTTAGGACCCAAAAGTGCAGTTTCAAAGTTATAGGACTAAACTGACACACCTCCGATAGTTTTAGGACTTATGATGCATTTTACTCTAATATTAAACTTATTAATAGTCAGTCCAATTCAGTTTTACACCGAATTATACAGCTACAACCATTGCCTTGTTTCAGGTATCAGCGGCAACCAAATTAGGCCAAATTCTGAACTGGGTACAGAGCAGAAGGGTGAACTGGCGCTGGAAATCACACCGGAGAAAGCCTCAAATGGAGAGTGGTGATGCCTGGGGACGCACGCATCCCAATGATGGATCTAATGGATACTTGCAAGGTCTGTGCCTTACAGCATCCAACAAATTCAGCAAGCGTTTGGAAATTTCCTCCGTGTTCGGTCGAGTCACACAGGCACAGCAAGTTCAGCAAGCTCTTTGCCATTTTACCTCTCTTGAGTATTTCAGATCAACTATATATACCTTCCGTTTCCAGCATTACTCATGTTTTGATCTTCTTTTTATCCTTTCGGTCATCCTTCCAGCACCTTTCCAAGGCAGTTGGAATTGTAACAAAATCAGTTCTTGAAGAGCAGCTGACGAGTGTTGGAAGCAGCACGACCTGCACAGGTAGCTTGCACGGCTTCAACAGATACGGTCACAAGGCCACATTCCGGTCCCTGAAGAAGATTCGGGCACCCTTGATGATGCCTACACCCTCTGTTAGTTCTCAGTTCCATTTTATGTTGAACTCCCAATTTCATGTGCCAATTTGCAGTGCTTTGAGGAGGGTGCAAAGGTCTACTCTGATGAATCCTGCACCAACTGGTTCAGCCTTCAAAATCCACTCAAATGATGAGAACCTGGTAATGAGCATTTTACTTGCCCACGTCTTCTCGCTTCTTCCTCTGAACTTCTTGATGTTTTACAGTCCGCGAGCAACGGAAACCTTGGAGGGTATGGTTTATATGAATTCCTCGCAGCATTAGAAATAACAGGATCACAAAGATAACACAATTGGTCCCTACTGCTTGTATGATGTTGTCATGTTGACAGCCTTCAAGAAGATGAAGTGTCGTGTTTGGAAGGAAACAGTCCAATTTCTTGGACAGACAGTCCAAAACTAGATCCCCTGTTGCATGATCTTCGGAACAGGAGGGCTGGACCGGAGCACCAAACAAGGCAAATTAATTGTAACTCGAGCCCAGTAGCAAATTAGCAACATGATAAACACAGCAGGATGGTAACCCGAGTTGGATGGGACCATCCAGCTCTGATGGAGGGAACAAGAAGACTGGTAATCATGGCCCAGCTGGTGGAAGAGTAACAGCATTAAAATCGAACAGATCAACACTGTGGAGTTAGTAATAGTAGGAACTGGAAAGACCAGAAGAACAGCAATACTGGACAAAGAGGGAGTTTTAATTTCACACTGGTGGAACAACAACAGATACATGCACAAGTCGATCCGATCATGAAAGAAGTAAAGAGGATCATCTGTGAATCAAGGTATAGTTTCTAGCCCAATGCAACTTAAAAAATATTTTTCATAAGTGCTGAAAAGTAGCTACAACTCTTCAGGTACTAAGCTGACATATAGGTGGTAAAATAAGCGTTGGGTTTAAGTTTGAATATCATAAAGTTAAGGTAACTGCAATGATTGAAGAATGCACCTGCTCTTGTAGGCACCCTTGCTATTTGTTTGTATTTGTTTGGGGAACCTTTGTTTTTAAACCTTATGTGTTTGGGTCTCTTTCAATACTTTGGAGTGATGGCATTTAGCTTTCTGAAGAGGAAGACATGTTTGTCATCAAAGATATTCTTGAGTACCAACCCAAGAAAGAAAAGACGCTGGCGGGACATGACAACTACATGATGTGAGCAGCTTGCCCGTCTGTTTACGATGAATCATAAGAACCAAGTAGAAATGTCCAGGAAATTATTTCCCTGTTTGCAGGTTGACAAGCATCAGCATTTCCATAGCAGCGGGTGCTTGTTTTCTCCTACAAGAAGTGCCTAGGGAACTTGATCAGGATTCACTACCGACATGATGCAAATTCATTCTGCAGGAAGTAGTTCCAGACTTCCAGTGGTGAACCGTACCATGTTCATTTTAGCTCAAATAGTGCTTGTTTCCAGTAGTGCAACCTCTAAACCTACCTAAAAATGAGCACATACAAGACTTCTGTGGTTTCAGATGTCCACAAACTTATATAATAGCAAAATAAAATCATAGGTGCGCATCGTGCCATGAAATATACACTTGCAAAAGTTCATGCAAAAATATGACCATCAATTAATTGTAGAAAATAAATAAATGTATACATACAGTTGTAGTATAAGGAACACTTGAATTGCAGGCTTTCACGAGCGGTGATCCTGCAGTCCTCGAGTGCTGGTTTAGTTTCCACTTCTGTTCTTCATTTCGGTAATCCAGAGGTACAAAGATGCAATATTGACGACCATATTCTGTATGTCGTAGCTTGGGAGTGGTCATCGCAGACTCTACAGCATCCTTGTCGATGGTTCTGACAGCATCAACAGACGCTAGGACATTGTTGTCCTGGAGGTGCATGCCTCCATGGACAGAGGAAAGTGGAAAATTATGCCTCAGACAGGCCATAGTATTCGAACCACCTGAAAATATGCAACATTATTATCAATGTAGCACAGCACACAATCTGATTGGTGAAGATTGCAAGCAACAAAAATGTATGTACCCACAAATATCAAAAAGACCCAAACACTGGGAGGACACAATTAATAGACTACTTCTTGAATGCTCAAGGTAAAAAAAAGACATTAAACGTTCGAGGATTCCTCGTTGTCTCATGAGCTTGAAATTTTCATATGTTTGAAACAGGAAAAATTGACAGAACTGGTTCTAGGGTTTACATTTCAGCGACATGTTTGCATCCTGCCAAACAAAGCTCATGCATTTCTTTGTTGCAAATTTTACGAGGCATGTTCATTCCTGTGCAAATACTATGAACTTAGCTTTTAGGAATTCATTCATTATTTAGGTGTAGAAAACTCATAAAGAGAAAATGGAAACATGGCTTATCAGAACAAGCAAAATGCAAGAATTACCAGAGGACAACAATGGAAAGATCCTATATGCTTGTAGTGATATATACCAGTCCTATATACAGGCATATTTATTTTTCTTAAACGGGTCAGTACAAGCTAGGCGAGAAGGTTAACACATCAAAAGGTAAAAGTACAATTCGATTTGATGGCTAGCGTCACAAAGTAACAAGAACTTACCCTTCACCCTCGCCTTCAGTATCCAAGCTCCCAAGTTATGTACTAATACTTCTGGCTACTGAATATCGCTGAGAAGAATGCAGTTGAGCAATCCATGGTCACAGCATGTGCATAAATCCTAGCATCTCGACACTCCTCACCAAACATCATGCTCGGTGCCACTGTCAACCAGCCCCTCCTCCGCAGCCTTCTTCACCCAAAACTCCTCCATGGCATCAGCTTCAGGATCATCTTCGTCGTCGCCATCCCCCTCGATTCCGCCTCCATCACCCACCTCATTCCAGTCTTCCCCAGCGACACTGTCTTCTTCAAACAGGTCCCCGAAATCACCATCCAACTCTGACGAACCCTCTGCTACATTATCATATTCCTCATCATCCTCGTCACTGTCGCCATCAACCGGAAAAACACCCTTCTTTCGAGCCCGTCTGATCTTCTTGCCCTCCCGGACAAGCTCCTCCAGCCGGTCCCTCCCAACCAGCATCCCGTCCTCCACGAGAAGCCTTCCCTCGTCGTCGAACGCCTCCACCAGGAACGCCGAATGCCGGACGCCCTTGATGCTGACGTAGAAGAGCTCCGGGTGGCGCACCAGCAGCGCGCGCAGCCGGTTGGGCAGCCCGAAGTCCCTCCGGAAGTGCGTGAGGTGGTCCACGAGCGTCCTCTTCTCCACCGTCATCGCCAGCACCTCCCGCACCACCGCGCACGCCCGCCGCTCCGCCATCTCCGCGCTCGCGCCCTCCTCCAGCGGCTCGAACGGGGAAGCCTCGGGCAGGCTGTGGAACCGGATGAGGTAGTCCCGGTGCGCGCGGCGGAGGTTGAGCCCGCGGCGGAGCGGGAGGTGCGGGAACCTCCGCGGCCGGTCGATGAGGCGGTCGGGACGGACGGCGGGGCGGAGCGGCGGGGGGAGGGGTGAAGGAGGCGGCGGCGGCGGGTCGACCAGCCGGAGCGCGTGGCCGTGGGAGGTGTTTGCGAAGGTGAAGACGTCCGGGTGGCGGGGGCAGAGCGTGGCGCGGAAGTCCATGGCGAGGCCGAGGTCGGGCGCGATGTGCGCGAGCTTGGACACCAGGAGGCTGCGCCGGGGGGTCATGAGGAGGAGGCGGTGCACCTTCTCCGCGAGTCCGGGCGCGAGCTCGGCCCCGCGCAGGGCGGCGAGGTCGGCGGCGAGCGCGTGGGCGGCGGGGGTGAGCGCGACGGCGAGGGTGGAGAGGGAGGGCGAGAGCGGGCGGGAGATGGGCGCCTGGAAGAGGCGGAAGAGCGTGGGGTAGCGGAGGACGAAGGGGACGAGCGGGCGGCGGCGCGGGAGGCCGAGGAAGCGGCGGCAGCGGAGGAGGACGCGGAGCGGGAGGAAGCCGCGCGGCTTGGAGAGGAGCAGGGTGAGGAGCTTGCGGGCGAAGCGGAGCCGGCTCGCGCGCGCCGCCTGCCGGTCCAGCGCCGGGCAGCGGACCAGCTTCGGCGGCGGGATGGGCCTCGCCGGCGCTGCCGGAGCCGGCGCCGCCTTCGCGGCGCACCGGACAGCGAGCGTGAGGGGTTCGGGAGTGGTCGGCGCGGCGGCTGGATGGCGGAGGCGGCGGGGGTGAAGGGGGGAGAGGGGCTGCGCGTGCGCGGGGAGGAAGGAGAGGGAGGAAGGCGCCGCCATGGCGGAGTGGATGAGTGGTAGATTTTTCCTTTTTGCCGCTGAGGATACGCGATGGGATGCGAGAAAAAAAAGATCTGTCTACTCTGTCTACTTGTTCTACTTCTAACTACAATGTAAATTTTTACAATATTGTTTTTGAGAAAACTTATTCTGAATTACTCCCTCCGTCCCATAATATAAGAAAACGTTCTTATATTATAGGACGGAGGGAGTACTTTAGAGATAGTACATGACAGCTACTCCCTCCGTTCACAAATATAAGATGTTTCGAATAATTTATGTAAACTACACACGGACTGAAATGATTGAGCAAACAACTAAAATCTATGTATATACATCTGAATCGGATAAAAGGTAGAACATCTTATATTTGTGAGCGGATGGAGTAGATACGAATAGATAATAAAACAGATCATGTCTACCAATCCGTTTTCCGCCATTTGCGGCGCCACCGAGTTGCTTACTGGCAACCGTTGGCCGACGCCCAGATCTTCGGAGACACGCTCGCACCTATTCACCCCTTCTCCAAACCTGCCGGTCAAGAACCTATCGTTGATGATGTAGGGTGGAACCCTAGAGGGCCGATCTTTCACGAAAGGAGCGGATCCTGCGAAGAACATGAAGAACACAAGGGGAAACAAGAAGGGAAACACGAGGGGAAACACGAGAGAATCACTCAAACCAACGAGAACGGTCACACATGTGCTAGATCCTCGAAACACAAAGGGATACACGGTCCAAATCCAACAAAGGACGATACATAGGGTAGCCGGTTCTCCTCCGTAGAGGAGGTCTTGAATCCACAAGGGGATCTTCCCGTGAGGGGTCTTGAATCCAAGGTGGATCTTCTCCGTAGAGGCCGCGGTCTCTCTCGTGGAGTACATCTGATGTGGATGAGCAATGCTCTATCTCTAAATATGAGCTAAACCAATGCTAACCCTAAAACGTAGGTAGGAGAAGAGTATATATAGTCTAAGGGGCGAAAGGGTACACGGGCCTCGGCCCAAGTCGCTGCGCGCAGGCAGGGCCGAAAGTTCCGGGCGAAGCCGGAAGTTCCGGGCGCCGAAGGTTCCGGGCCAGGTTCCGGGGAGGATCCGGCCTAACCAGAGAGTTGGCACGGGTGGAGCTAGGCTGGTGTACAGGGGCCGGAAGGGCCGGGCTGGCCGGAGGTTCCGGGAGCTGGAAGGTCCGGGCTGGTTCCAGGCTAACCAGAGAGTTGGCACGCCCCTGGTCGAAGACGTCGGAGGCCAGAAGCTCCGGGTCGGCCGAGAGTTCCGGGGGGAAGGTCCGGGCTCTAGTCGGCAGTTCCGGGCTATCCAGAGAGTTGACGCATGTCTCCTCTTCTTTAGCTTCATCTTCCTCTTCAGATTCTCCTTGCTCCTTTAGCTTCTTGATGGCTAACTCCTTGATATGTGAGTATGCATAATGTCTCTATTTGAGGTAGTAGCCATGTCTCATGTGTATTGATACGTCTCCAACGTATCTATAATTTTTGATTGCTCCATGCTATATTATCTACTGTTTTGGACATTATTGGGCTTTATTATCCACTTTTATATTATTTTTGGGACTAACCTACTAACCGGAGGCCCAGCCCAGAATTGTTGTTTTTGCTTGTTTTACGGTTTCGAAGAAAAGAAATATCAAACGGAGTCCAAACGGAATGATGAAGGAAATATGCCCTAGAGGCAATAATAAAGTTATTATTTGTTTCCTTATATCATGATAAATGTTTATTATTCATGCTAGAATTGTATTAACCGGAAACATAATACATGTGTGAATACATAGACAAACAAATTGTCACTAGTGTGCCTCTACCTGACTAGCTCGTTAATCAAAGATGGTTATGTTTCCTAACCATGAACAATGAGTTGTTATTTGATTAACGGGATCACATCATTAAGTGAATGATCTGATTGACATGACCCATTCCATTAGCTTAGCACCCGATCGTTTAGTATGTTGCTATTGCTTTCTTCATGACTTATACATGTTCCTATGACTATGAGATTATGCAACTCCCGTTTGCCGGAGGAACACTTTGTGTGCTACCAAACGTCACAACGTAACTGTGTGATTATAAAGGAGCTCTACAGGTGTCTCCAAAGGTACATGTTGGGTTGGCGTATTTCGAGATTAGGATTTGTCACTCCGATTGTCGGAGAGGTATCTCTGGGCCCTCTCGGTAATGCACATCACTTAAAGCCTTGCAAGCATTGCAACTAATGAGTTAGTTGCGGGATGATGTATTACAGAACGAGTAAAGAGACTTACCGGTAACAAGATTTAACTAGGTATTGGAATACCGACGATCGAATCTCGGGCAAGTAACATACCGATGACAAAGGGAACAACGTATGTTGTTATGCGGTCTGACCGATAAAGATCTTCATAGAATATGTAGGAGCCAATATGAGCATCCAGGTTCCGCTATTGGTTATTGACCGGAGACATGTCTCGGTCATGTCTACATTGTTCTCGAACCCGTAGGGTCCGCACACTTAAGGTTACGATGACAGTTATATTATGAGTTTATGCATTTTGATGTACCGAAGTTTGTTCGGAGTCCCGGATGTGATCACGGACATGACGAGTTTAGGCGAAACACACAAGTTGATCTACGTGATCATATTCTTAGCTGTGTGCGGTGCCCCCTTCCACCATAGTCCTCGATAATATTGTAGCGGAGTTTAGGCGAAGCCCTGCTGCAGTAGTACATCAAGATCGTCACCACGCCGTCGTGCTGATGGAACTCTTCCCCGACACTTTGCTGGATCGGAGTTCGGGGATCGTCATCGAGTTGAACGTGTGCTAAAACTCGGAGGTGCCGTAGTTTCGGTGCTTGATCAGTCGGGCCGTGAAGACGTACGACTACATCAACCAAACGCTTCCGTTGTCGATCTACTAGGTATGTAGATCACACTCTCCCCTCTCGTTGCTATGCATCACCATGATCTTGCGTGTGCGTAGGAAAATTTTGAAATTACTACATAACCCAACAGTGGCATCCGAGCCTAGGTTATTTATGTTGATGTTGTATGCACGAGTAGAACACAAGTGAGTTGTGGGCGATATAAGTCATACTGCTTACCAGCATGTCATACTTTGGTTCGGCGGTATTGTTGGACGAAGCAGCCCAGACCGACATTACGCGTACGCTTACGCGAGACCGGTTCTCCCGACGTGCTTTGCACATAGGTGGCTTGCGGGTGACAGTTTCTCCAACTTTAGTTGAACCAAGTATGGCTACGCCCGGTCCTTGCGAAGGTTAAAACAGCACCAACTTGACAAACTATCGCTGTGGTTTTGATGCGTAGGTAAGATTAGTTCTTGCTTAAGCCCGTAGCAGCCACGTAAAACTTGCAACAACAAAGTAGAGGACGTCTAACTTGTTTTTGCAGGGCATGTTGTGATGTGATATGGTCAAGACATGATGCTGATTTTTATTGTATGAGATGATCATGTTTTGTAACCGAGTTATCGGCAATTGGCAGGAGCCATATGGTTGTCGCTTTATTGTATGCAAGCAATCGCGATGTAATGCTTTACTTTATCACTAAGCGGTAGCGATAGTCGTGGAAGCACACTTGGCGAGACGACAACGATGCTACGATGGAGATCATGGTGTCACGCCGGTGACGATGGTGATCACGACGGTGCTTCGGAGATGGAGATCACAAGCGCAAGATGATGATGGCCATATCATATCACTTATATTGATTACATGTGATGTTTATCTTTTATGCATCTTATCTTGCTTTGATTGACGGTAGCATTATAAGATGATCTCTCACTAAATTATCAAGAAGTGTTCTCCCTGAGTATGCACCATTGCGAAAGTTCTTCGTGCTGAGACACCACGTGATGATCGGGTGTGATAGGCTCTACGTTCAAATACAACGGGTGCAAAACAGTTGCACACGCGGAATACTCAGGTTATACTTGACGAGCCAAGCATATACAGATATGGCCTCGGAACACGGAGACCGAAAGGTCGAGCGTGAATCATATAGTAGATATGATCAACATAAGTGATGTTCACCAATGAAACTACTCCATCTCACGTGATGATCGGACATGGTTTAGTTGATTTGGATCACGTAATCACTTAGAGGATTAGAGGGATGTCCATCTAAGTGGGAGTTCTTTAATTAAATTAACTGAACTTAAATTTATCATGAAACTTAGTACCTGATAAGTATCTTGCTTGTTTATGCTTGTTTGTAGATAGATGGCTCGTGCTGTTGTTCCGTTGAATTTTAATGCGTTCCTTGAGAAAACAAAGTTGAAAGATGATGGTAGCAATTACACGGACTGGGTCCGTAACTTGAGGATTATCCTCATTACTGCACAGAAGAATTACGTCCTGGAAGCACCGCTGGGTGCCAGGCCTGCTGCTGGAGCAACGCCGGATGTTATGAACGTCTGGCAGAGCAAAGCTGATGACTACTCAATAGTTCAGTGTGCCATGCTTTACGGCTTAGAATCGGGACTTCAACGACGTTTTGAACGTCATGGGGCATATGAGATGTTCCAGGAGTTGAAGTTAATATTTCAAGCAAATGCCTGGATTGAGAGATATGAAGTCTCCAATAAGTTCTATAGCTGCAAGATGGAGGAGAACAGTTCTGTCAGTGGGCATATACTCAAAATGTCTGGGTATAATAATCACTTGATTCAATTGGGAGTTAATCTTCCAGATGATTGCGTCATTGACAGAATTCTCTAATCACTGCCACCAAGCTACAAGAGCTTCGTGATGAACTATAATATGCAAGGGATGAATAAGACTATTCCCGAGCTCTTCGCAATGCTGAAAGCTGCGGAGATAGAAATCAAGAAGGAGCATCAAGTGTTGATGGTCAACAAGACCACTAGTTTCAAGAAAAAGGGCAAAGGGAAGAAGAAGGGGAACTTCAAAAAGAACAGCAAGCAAGTTGCTACTCAAGAGAAGAAACCCAAACCTGGACCTAAGCCTGAAACTGAGTGCTTCTATTGCAAGCAGACTGGTCACTGGAAGCGGAACTGCCCCAAGTATTTGGCGGATAAGAAGGATGGCAAGGTGAACAAAGGTATATGTGATATACATGTTATTGATGTGTACCTTACTAATGCTCGCAGTAGCACCTGGGTATTTGATACTGGTTTTGCTAATATTTGCAACTCGAAACAGGGACTACGGATTAAGCGAACATTGGCTAAGGACGAGGTGACGATGCGCGTGGGAAACGGCTCCAAAGTCGATGTGATCGCAGTCGGCACGCTACCTCTACATCTACCTTCGGGATTAATATTAGACCTAAATAATTGTTATTTGGTGCCAGCGTTAAGCATGAACATTATATTTGGATCTTGTTTGATGCGAGACGGTTATTCATTTAAATCAGAGAATAATGGTTGTTCTATTTATATGAGTAATATCTTTTATGGTCATGCACCCTTGAAGAGTGGTCTATTCTTGTTGAATCTCGATAGTAGTAACACACATATTCATAATGTTGAAGCCAAAAGAAGCAGAGTTGATAATGATAGTGCAACATATTTGTGGCACTGCCATTTAGGTCATATCGGTGTAAAGCGCATGAAGAAACTCCATACTGATGGACTTTTGGAACCACTTGATTATGAATCGCTTGGTACTTGCGAACCGTGCCTCATGGGCAAGATGACCAAAACACCGTTCTCCCGTACTATGCAGAGAGCAACAGATTTGTTGGAAATCATACATACAGATGTATGTGGTCTGATGAATATTGAGGCTCGTGGCGGATATCGTTATTTTGTCACCTTCATAGATGACTTAAGCAGATATGGGTATATCTACTTAATAAAACATAAGTCTGAAACATTTGAAAAGTTCAAAGAATTTTAGAGTGAAGTTGAAAATCATCGTAACAAGAAAATAAAGTTTCTACGATCTAATCGTGGAGGAGAATATTTGAGTTACGAGTTTGGTGTACATTTGAAAAATTGTGGAATAGTTTCGCAACTCACGCCACCCGGAACACCACAGCGTAATGGTGTGTCTGAACGTCATAATCGTACTTTACTAGATATGGTGCGATCTATGATGTCTCTTACTGATTTACCGCTATCGTTTTGGGGATATGCTCTAGAGACGGCCGCATTCACGTTAAATAGGGCACCATCAAAATCCGTTGAGACGACGCCTTATGAACTGTGGTTTGGCAAGAAACCAAAGTTGTCGTTTCTGAAAGTTTGGGGCTGCGATGCTTATGTGAAAAAGCTTCAACCTGATAAGCTCGAACCCAAATCGGAGAAATGTGTCTTCATAGGATATCCAAAGGAGACTATTGGATACACCTTCTATCACAGATCCAAAGGCAAGACTTTTGTTGCTAAGTTCGGAAACTTTTTAGAGAAGGAGTTTCTCTCAAAAGAAGTGAGTGGGAGGAAAGTAGAACTTGACGAGGTAACTGTACCTGCTCCCTTATTGGAAAGTAGTACATCACAAAAAACTGTTTCTGTGACACCTACACCAGTTAGTGAGGAAGCTAATGATGATGATCATGAAACTTCAGAACAAGATACTACCGAACCTCGTAGATCAACCAGAATAAGATCCGCACCAGAGTGGTACGGTAATCCCGTTCTGGAAGTCATGCTACTAGATCATGATGAACCTACGAACTATGAAGAAGCGATGGTGAGCCCAGATTCCGCAAAATGGCTTGAAGCCATGAAATCTGAGATGGGATCCATGTATGAAAATAAAATATGGACTTTGGTTGACTTGCCCGATGATCGGCGAGCAATTGAGAATAAATGGATCTTCAAGAAGAAGACTGACACTGACGGTAATATTACTGTCTACAAAGCTCGACTTGTCGCAAAAGGTTTTCGGCAAGTTCAAGGGATTGACTACGATGAGACCTTCTCACCCGTAGCGATGCTTAAGTCTGTCCGAATCATGTTAGAAATTGCCGCCTTTTATGATTATGAAATTTGGCAGATGGATGTCGAAACTGCATTCCTGAATGGATTTCTGGAAGAAGAGTTGTATATGATGCAGCCAGAAGGTTTTGTCGATCCAAAGGGAGCTAACAAAGTGTGCAACCTCCAGCAATCCATTTATGGACTGGTGCAAGCCTCTCGGAGTTGGAATAAGCGTTTTGATAGTGTGATCAAAGCATTTGGTTTTATATAGACTTTTGGAGAAGCCTGTATTTACAAGAAAGTGAGTGGGAGCTCTGTAGCATTTCTGATATTATATGTGGATGACATATTACTAATTGGAAATGATGTAGAATTTCTGGATAGCATAAAGGGATACTTGAATAAGAGTTTTTCAATGAAAGACCTCGGTGAAGCTGCTTACATATTAGGCATTAAGATCTATAGAGATAGATCAAGACGCTTAATTGGACTTTCACAAACCACATACCTTGACAAAATTTTGAAGAAGTTCAAAATGGATCAAGCAAAGAAAGGGTTCTTGCCTGTGTTACAAGGTGTGAAGTTGAGTAAGACTCAATGTCCGACCACTGCAGAAGATAGAGAGAATATGAAAGATGTTCCCTATGCTTCAGCCATAGGCTCTATCATGTATGCAATGCTTTGTACCAGACCTGATGTGTGCCTTGCTATAAGTCTAGCAGGGAGGTACCAAAGTAATCCAGGAGTGGATCACTGAACAGCGGTCAAGAACATCCTGAAATACCTGAAAAGGACTAAGGATATATTTCTCATATATGGAGGTGACAAAGAGCTCATCGTAAAAGGTTACGTTGATGCAAGCTTTGACACTGATCCGGACGATTCTAAATCGCAAACCGGATAAGTGTTTACATTAAACGGTGGAGCTATCAGTTGGTGCGGTTCTAAACAAAGCGTTGTAGCGGGATCTACATGTGAAGCGGAGTACATAGCTGCTTCGGAAGCAGCAAATGAAGGAGTCTAGATGAAGGAGTTCATATCCGATCTAGGTGTCATACCTAGTGCATCGGGTCCAATGAAAATCTTTTGTGACAATACTGGTGCAATTGCCTTGGCAAAGGAATCCAGATTTCACAAGAGAACCAAGCACATCAAGAGACGCTTCAATTCCATCCGGGATCTAGTCCAGGTGGGAGACATAGAGATTTGCAAGATACATACGGATCTGAATGTTGCAGACCCGTTGACTAAGCCTCTTCCACGAGCAAAACATGATCAGCACCAAGGCTCCATGGGTGTTAGAATCATTACTGTGTAATCTAGATTATTGACTCTAGTGCAAGTGGGAGACTGAAAGAAATATGCCCTAGAGGCAATAATAAAGTTATTATTTATTTTCTTATATCATGATAAATGTTTATTATTCATGCTAGAATTGTATTAACCGAAAACATAATACATGTGTGAATACATAGACAAACAAATTGTCACTAGTGTGCCTCTACTTGAATAGCTCGTTAATCAAAGATGGTTATGTTTCCTAACCATGAACAATGAGTTGTTATTTGATTAATGGGATCACATCATTAAGTGAATGATCTGATTGACATGACCCATTCCAGTAGCTTAGCACCCGATCGTTTAGTATGTTGCTATTGCTTTCTTCATGACTTATACATGTTCCTATGACTATGAGATTATGCAACTCCCGTTTGCCGGAGGAACACTTTGTGTGCTACCAAACGTCACAACGTAACTGGGTGATTATAAAGGAGCTCTACAGGTGTCTCCAAAGGTACATGTTGGGTTGGCGTATTTCGATATTAGGATTTGTGACTCTGATTGTCGGAGAGGTATCTCTGGGCCCTCTCGGTAATGCACATCACTTAAAGCCTTGCAAGCATTACAACTAATGAGTTAGTTGCGGGATCATGTATTACATAACGAGTAAAGAGACTTACCGGTAACGAGATTGAACTAGGTATTGGAATACCGACGATCGAATCTCGGGCAAGTAACATACCGATGACAAAGGGAACAATGTATGTTGTCATGCGGTCTGACCGATAAAGATCTTCGTAGAATATGTAGGAGCCAATATGAGCATCCAGGTTCTGCTATTGGTTATGGACCGGAGACATGTCTCGGTCATGTCTACATTGTTCTCGAACCCGTAGGGTCCGCACGCTTAAGGTTACGATGACAGTTATATTATGAGTTTATGCATTTTGATGTACCGAAGTTTGTTCGGAGTCCCGGATGTGATCATGGACATGACGAGGAGTCTCGAAATGGTCGAGACATAAAGATTAATATATTGGAAGCCTATGTTTGGATATTGGAAGTGTTCCGGGTGAAATCGGGATTTTACCGGAGTACCGGGAGGTTACCGGAACCCCCCGGGAGCTATATGGGCCATAATGGGCCTTAGTGGAAAAGAGAAGAGGCAGCCCTACATGGGCCGCGCGCCCCTCCCCTTCCTTGGTCCGAATAGGACAAGGAGAGGGGGCCGGCCCCTCTCTCTCCTTTCCCCCCTCCGCGAATCCTATTCCAACTAGGATTGGGGGGGGGGGAATCCTACTCCCAGAGGGAGTAGGACTCTCCTGGCGCGCCTCTCCATGGCCAGCCGCACCCCCTCCCTTAGTCCTTTATATACGGAGGCAGGGGCACCCCAGAAACACACAAGTTGATCTATGTGATCATATTCTTAGCCG
This sequence comes from Triticum aestivum, assembly GCF_018294505.1. NCBI lineage: Eukaryota > Viridiplantae > Streptophyta > Magnoliopsida > Poales > Poaceae > Triticum > Triticum aestivum. Next base: position 37,669,846 of record NC_057806.1, on the reverse strand, counting down.
TGTGCGGTGCCCCCTTCCACCATAGTCCTCGATAATATTGTAGCGGAGTTTAGGCGAAGCCCTGCTGCAGTAGTACATCAAGATCGTCACCACGCCGTCGTGCTGACGGAACTCTTCCCCGACACTTTGCTGGATCGGAGTCCGGGGATCGTCATCAAGCTGAACGTGTGCTAAACTCGGAGGTGCCGTAGTTTCGGTGCTTGATCGGTCGGGCCGTGAAGACGTACGACTACATCAACCAAACGCTTCCGTTGTCGATCTACTAGGTATGTAGATCACACTCTCCCCTCTCGTTGCTATGCATCACCATGATCTTGCGTGTGCGTAGGAAAATTTTGAAATTACTACGTAACCCAACAAATGAAACCTTCGGGAACGTGATTTTCTCAACGAACAAGACCCGGGGGACTTGGACCCTATGTCAAGACACAAAAGAGGAGGCCAGGAGGTAGGGGGCACGCCTACCCCCTAGGCGCGCCCTCCACCCTCGTGGGCCCCCTGTTGCTCCACCGACGTACTCCTTCCTCCTATATATACCTACGTACCCCCAAACGATCAGATACGGAGCCAAAAACCTAATTCCACCGCCGCAACTTTCTGTATCCATGAGATCCCATCTTGGGGCCTGTTTTGGAGCTCCACCGGAGGGGGCATCGATCACTGAGGGCTTCTACATCAACACCATAGCCCCTCCGATGGAGTGTGAATAGTTCACCTCAGACCTACGGGTCCATAGTTATTAGCTAGATGGCTTCTTCTCTCTTTTTGGATCTCAATACAATGTTCTCCCCCTCTCTTGTGGAGAACTATTCGATGTAATCTTCTTTCGGTGTGTTTGTTGAGACCGATGAATTGTGGGTTTATGATCAAGTTTATCTATGAACAATATTTGAATCTCCTCTGAATTCTTTTATGTATGATCGGTTATCTTTGCAAGTCTCTTCGAATTATCAGTTTGGTTTGGCCTACTAGATTGATCTTTCTTGCAATGGGAGAAGTGCTTAGCTTTGGGTTCAATCTTGCGGTGTCCTTTCCCAGTGTCAGTAGGGGCAGCAAGGCATGTATTGTATTGTTGCCATCGAGGATAACAAGATGGGGTTTTCATCATATTGCATGAGCTATCCCTCTACATCATGTCATCTTACTTAAGGCGTTACTCTGTTTTTAACTTAATACTCTAGATGCATGCTGGATAGCGGTCGATGAGTGGAGTAATAGTAGTAGATGCAGGCAGGAGTCGGTCTACTTGTCTCGGACGTGATGCCTATATACATGATCATACCTAGATATTCTCATAACTATGCTCAATTCTGTCAATTGCTCAACAGTAATTTGTTCACCCACCGTAGAATACTTATGCTCTCGAGAGAAGCCACTAGTGAAACCTATGGCCCCCGGGTTTATCTTCATCATATTAATCTCCTACTACTTAGTTATTTCCTTTGCTTTTTTACTTTGCCTTTATTTTACTTTGCATCTTTATCACAAAAATACCAAAAATATTATCTTATCATATCTATCAGATCTCACTCTCGTAAGTGGCCGTGTAGGGATTGACAACCCCTATTCGCGTTGGTTGCGAGGATTTATTTGTTTTGTGCAGGTATGAGGGACTCGCGCGTAGCCTCCTATTGGATTGATACCTTGGTTCTCAAAAACGGAGGGAAATACTTACGCTACTTTGCTGCATCATCCCTTCCTCTTCAGGGAAAACCAACGCAGTGCTCAAGAGGTAGCATGTATCAAAGTGGAAGTGTGAGAGGAGAGATGTCACCTCGGTTTCGAGAGCTCTTGCATGTGCTCGTGTCATGGGTCCACTAGGCACTTGGTGAGACGATGGTAGGTCCATGGGGATGACCTTGGGATGCTCCGCATCATCTCCCCTCCCTTGGGGAAGATCCATCCTCGGATCAAATTCTTCATCACCATGGAAGGGCGAGAGGTCCTTGACGTTGAAGATATCGCTCACGTTGTACTTGTCGCGGGGAATGTCGATCTTGTAAGCGTTGTCGTTGTAGCGTGCAAGCACCTTGAAGGGTCCGTCCGCTCGTGGTTGAAGTTTGGACTTGCGTTCTTGGGGAAAGCGGCCCTTGCGAAGGTGTAGCCACACGAGATCACCAATGTTGAAGACCATGGGGGTGCTTGTTGATGTTGAGCTTGGTCGCAAGGCGTTGAACTTGGCGCTCGATGGTGTTTCTTATATCTTCATGCACCTTCTTGAGATGTTTCACTCATGCACCTGCGTCCAAATTGATGCGCTCTTGGAGTGGTAGAGGAAGAATGTCCAATGGTGACAATGGGTTGAATCCGTAGACGACCTCGAAGGGGGACTTGTCGGTTGTTGAGTGTCTTGCTCGGTTGTAGGCGAACTCAGCGATAGGTAGGCACTCCTCCCACTCCTTGATATTTTTCTTGATGAGTACTCGAAGTAGAGCGGAGAGTGTGCGGTTGGTCACCTCTGTTTGGCCGTCGGTTTGTGGGTGATACGCCGTGGAGAATAGTAGCTTGATTTCGAGCTTGGCGCATAGGGTCTTCCAAAAGTAGCTAAGAAACTTGACGTCACGGTCCGAGACGATCGTCTTGGGCACTCCATGTAGATGCAATATTTCGCTACAAAAGAGATTAGCAACATGTGAAGCATCGTCTATCTTGTTGCAAGGAATGAAATGTGCCATCTTGGAGAAACGGTCCACAACGACAAATACCGAATCCTTTCCATTTCTAGTCATAGGCAATCCAAGTACAAAATCCATGCTAATGTCTTCCCATGGTTGATATGGAATTGGGAGAGGCATGTAAAGGCCATGGGATTGAGCTTTAGGCTTAGCTTTGCGACATGTAGCGCATCAGTTGGTGAAGCGATTGACGTCACGAAACATCTTGGGCCAAAAATAGTTCTTGGAGAGCGTGGCGAAAGTCTTGTCGCATCCAAAATGCCCCATTAGGCCTCCTCCACGAGATTCCTACAAAAGCAACAAATGAATAGAAGACTCGGGGATGCAAAGTTTGTTAGCTCTCATAAGATATCCATCTTTGATGTAATAGTGTTCCCAAGAGGTGTGCGTCAAACACTTGGCATAAGGAGTAGTAAAAGTAGGATCATGCTCATACAAGTCTTTTATATGCTCAAAGCCAATTACATCCAATTCAAGTTGAGTAACAAGCATGCATATGCGGGAAAGGGCATACGCCACAATGTTTTCCTTACCTTTGATGTACTTGATGACATAAGGAAAAGACTCAATAAATTCACTCCATTTAGCATGAAGCTTGTTCAACTTGGTTTGGCCCTTAAGATACTTGAGCGTTTCATGATCGGTATGAATGATAAATTCATGAGGGCGAAGATAGTGTTCCCATTCATGCAAAACACGGACTAAAGCATAGAGATCTTTGTCATAGATGGGGTAATTGAGTTGCGCTCCGGAAAGTTTCTCACTAAAGTAAGCTATGGGGCGCTTCTCTTGCATTAACACACCTCCTATGCCATTACCACTAGCATCACAATGAATCTCAAAGGGTTTGTCAAAGTTGGGTAATGCAAGCAAGGGAGCATGAGTAAGCAAATTCTTAAGCTCATTAAAAGCGGTATCTTGGGATGGTCCCCAAACAAAAGGCGCATGCTTCTTGCTCAAAGCATGCAAAGGCGAAGCAATGGTGCTAAAATCTTTCACAAAGCGACGATGGAAACCCGCAAGGCCAAGAAAGCTACGCACTTTTTGCAAATTGGTTGGTTGTGGCCAAATCTTAATAACATTGATCTTGGACTCATCAACATGAACACCCTTAGAAGAGACAACAAAACCCAAGAAAATGAGCTTGTCAACGCCAAAAAGACATTCCTCCATATTAGCATAGAGGTGCTCTTTTCGAAGAGTTTATAAAACGGTTCGGACATGGGTGACATGCTCTTTGAGAGACTTGCTAAAAACAAGGATATCATCGAAGTAGACCACAACAAACACACCAATGTAAGGGCGAAAACATGATTCATAAGATGCATAAAAGTACCCGGTGCTTCCAATAGACCCATAGGCATGACTAACCATTCATACAACCCAAACTTGGTTTTGAAAGTGGTTTTCCATTCATCACCCTCTTGTATGCGGATTTGATAGTAACCACTCTTAAGATCAATTTTGGAAAAGATAGTGGCACCACTAAGTTCATCAAGCATATCATCAAGGCGTGGAATGGGATACCTATAGCGAACGGTGATAGCATTGATAGGTCTACAATCGAAGCACATGCGAAAGCTACCATCTCGTTTTGGCACAAGAATGACCGGGACGGCACAAGGGCTCAAGCTTTCACGCACATGTCCATGGTCTATGAGATGCTTTACTTGCCTTTGTATTTGTTTGGTTTCTTCGGGGTTTACGCGGTAGGGAGCTTTGTTCGGAAGCAGTGCTCCGGGGATGAGGTTGATGCGATGCACAATGCCTCGTAGTGGAGGTAGTCCCGGAGGTAGCTCGTCGGGGAAAACATCATGAAATTCCTGCAAAAGAGAAGACAACACTAGAGGAAGAGTGTGAGAGGTGTTAGCTTGTGGTGCATTGTCCTTGCACAAAAGGACGTAGTGTAGGACACTTGATGGGTTCTCACAAACTCCTCTTATCTCACTTTTGGTGGCAAATAGGACCAAGTTCTTCTTTTCGCTCATCGTGGAGGCGCTCGATTTGGGCTTGTGGCGCTCACTCTCTTTTTGGTGGCTTGCTCTCTCATTATTTTCTCCATGATGGGTGGCTTGCTTGTCGGCGGCAACTTGGCTTGGAGACATGGGACGAAGTACGTACTCCTTTCCCTTCATCTTGAAGATGTAGTGGTTCGTTCGGCCATTGTGAATGACACCTCTATCAAATTGCCATGGGCGTCCAAGGAGAAGGTGGCAAACGGTCATTGGAACGACGTCACACTCTAAGATGTCTTCGTAGGCGCCAATTTTGAAGGAGACTTGTACTCGATGCTCGACTTGAATAGTGTCGGAGTCGCTAATCCATTGCACTTTGTATGGATGTGGGTGCTTCGTCTTGGGAAATTGGAGCTTGGAGCAAAGTTCTTCACTTGTGAGATTATGACAACTCCCTCCATCGATGATGACCTTGACGGATCGTCCATTGATGCCGACCTTGGTGTGAAATATGTGGCATCTTTGGTCTTCTTCTTGGTGATGTTGGAGAGTCAAGACCTTGGAGACAACAAGAGCGGGACTTGAATCTTCATCGCAAAAGACTTGTTCCTCTTCATCGCTCACTTACCGGTGCATGACGACTTGCTCAAGAGCGTCCATTTCTCCTTCACTCATCGAGTCGTAGGTTCTGTCGTCGTTGAGGATCATGGTCCGCTTGTTGGTGCCCTCGTAGGACTTGTGGCCTCGGCCTCCGCATGTGAAGCATTTGAAGGAACTCGTCTTGATGGTCTCATCGGTTGGAGTGGATGATGATGAAGCTCTCGGCTTGAAGTTGCTTGTAGTAGGAGGATGACTTGGAGTTGACGAAGCTTTCTTGGAACTCGACTTGTCGATGTTGCTTGTAGAAGGCTTGATAGACGGTGTTGGAGTCGTTGAAGCTTGGGTGTTGGAGAAGCCGTATGACTTGGATGAGAACTTGGCATACTTGTAATCATCTTGCACTTGACGTTCCGCTTTTGTAGCTTGATGCACTAGCTCGATGAGGTTTGAGTATGGTCGGAAGTCGGCGATCTTCTTGATAGGATGGTTGAGTCCATTCAAGAAACGTGCCATTGTTTTCTCATCATCTTCCGTGACATTGGCTCGTATCATGGCAATCTCCATATCCTTGTAGTACTCTTCAACGCTCTTGGTTCCTTGCTTGAGTAGTTGAAGTTTCTTGAAGAGGTCGCGGTTGTAGTATGTAGGCACAAAGCATGCTCTATGACATCCTTCATTTGTGCCCAAGTGGTGATGGGTGGTTCACCTCTTGCCTCTCGGCGCTCGATAACTTGTTCCCACCAAACGAGGACATAGTCTTGGAACTCAAGGGATGCCATTGCGATCTTCTTCTCTTCTTCAAAGTTGTGCAAACGGAAGATTTTGTCGACCATCAATGCCCATGAAAGGTATTCTTAGGGATCGTTGCTTCCATTGAACTTGGGCATTGTGAACTTTAGCTTTCCGTAGTGTTGATCTTCATTGTGTTGGGGTTGAGGATGATGATGCCCATGTTGTTGATGATTGTCAAACTCGTGTCACTCTTGGTGAGGAAGGTTGTCAACCTCATGTTGATCTTGTCGTGGAGGATTTCCATTGTCTTCATGCTCTTGATGAACTTGATGTTCTTGGTGAGCTTTTGGAGGAGCTTGTCGAGATCGAGGAGGAACTTGAGGAACTTGACGATGCACGCGAGCTTGAAATCTTCATTCTTGAACTTTTTCGCGAAGTACTTCTTCATGTTCACGAGCTTGTCGGCCTTGGTTGGCTACGGCTCGACTTGAATCTTGGAGGGCTTGTTGCGCCTCAAGTGCTTGAGCTTCACGGGGTTGTTGTTCTTGGCATTGTGCCTCGGCATCTTGTGCATCTTGGTGTAGACGCGCGCGCTCTTCTTCTTCATGTTGGTGTTGTCGTTGCCGTTCTCATGCTAGCGCAAAAGCCTCTTGGGTTTGACGTTGTCGGTGCTCTTGAGAGTTGGCGTCGCTGATGACCCACAAGTATAGGGGGTCTATCATAGTCCTTTAGATAAGTAAGAGTGTCGAACCCAACGAGGAGCAGAAGGAAATGATAAGCGGTTTTCAGCAAGGTATTCTCTGCAAGTACTGAAATAAGTGGTAACAGATAGTTTTGTGATAGGATAAATTGTAACGAGCAACAAGTAACAAAAGTAAATAAAGTGAAGCAGGGTGGCCCAATCCTTTTGTAGCAAAGGATAAGCTGGAACAAACTCTTATAATAGGAAAAGCGCTCCCGAGGACACATGGGAATATCGCCAAGCTAGTTTTCATCACGTTCATATGATTCGCGTTCGATACTTTGATAATTTGATATGTGGGTGGACCGGTGCTTGGGTGCTGTTCTTACTTGAACAAGCATCCCACTTATGATTAACCTCTATTGCAAGCATCCACAACTACAACAAAAGTATTAAGGTAAACCTAATCATAACATGAAACATATGGATCCAAATCAGCCCCTTACGAAGCAACGCATAAACTAGGGTTTAAGCTTCTGTCACTCAAGCAACCCATCATCTGCTTATTACTTCTCAATGCCTTCCTCTAGGCCTAAATAATGGTGAAGTGTTATGTAGTCGATGTTCACATAACACCACTAGAGGCTAGACAACATACATCTTATCAAAATATCAAACGAATACCAAATTCACATGACTACTCATAGAAAGACTTCTCCCGTGTCCTCAGGAACGAACATAATTACTCACAAAGCATATTCATGTTCATAATCAGAGGGGTAATAATATGCATATAGGATCTGAACATATGATCTTCCACCAATTAAACCAACTAGCATCAACTACAAGGAGTAATCAACACTACTAGCAACCTACTAGCACCAATCCCGAACTTTGAGACAAGAATTGGATACAAGAGATGAACTAGGGTTTGGAGATGAGATGGTGCTGGTGAAGATGCTGATGGAGATTGCCCTCTCCTGATGAGAGGAGCGTTGGTGATGACGATGGTGATGATTTCCCCCTCCGGGAGGGAAGTATCCCCGGCAGAACAGCCCTGCCGGAGCTCTAGATTGGATCCGCCAAGGTTCCGCCTCGTGGCGGCGGAGTCTCGTCCCGAAAAGTTCCTTTTTATTTTTTTCTCATCGAAGGACCTCATATAGGAGAAGATGGACGTCAGAGAGCCACCAGGGGGCCCACGAGGTAGGTGGCGGGCCCTAGCGGGGGGCGCCCCCACCCTCGTGAGAAGGGTGTGGGCCCCCTGGCCTTCATCTTTTGCAAGGATTTTTCTTTATTTATTTTAGGACGTTCTATGGAGTTTCAGGACTTTTGGAGTTGCACAGAATAGGTCTCTAATATTTGCTCCTTTTCCAGCCCAGAATTCTAGCTGCCGGCATTCTCCCTCTTTATGTAAACCTTGTAAAATAAGAGAGAATAGCCATAAGTATTGTGACATAAAGTGAAATAACAATCCATAATGCAATAAATATCAATATAAAAGCATGATGCAAAACGGACGTATCAACTCCCCCAAGCTTAGACCTCGCTTGTCCTCAAGCGAAAAGCCGATAACAATAAATATGTCCTCATGTTTAGAGGTAGAGGCGTCGATAAAAATAAAATACGGACATGAAGGCATCATGATTATTCTCATAACAGCAACTTATATAGATTTTTTTCATATGATTACTTATGTTCAAGTGATGATCTATTCACAATGCAAAAGTATAAATCATAAACCTTATTGGGCTCCGACAACTATAATCTTAGTCATTGAAGCAATTGCAATTTATCATAACATCGGAAAGAGTCTATGTCAGAGCTAAAAAGCAAGTCCACATACTCAACTATAATTTAGTCCTCCATAATTGCTAACACTCACGCAATACTTGTGGTTACGGAGTTTTAATCGGACACAGAGAAAGATAGGGGCTTATAGTTTTGCCCCACAACCTTTTACCTCAAGGGTAATGTCAACAATAATGGTTCATGCTCCCCTACATCCAATTAGATATATATATCATGTTCTTTCCAACATGCTGAGCTTGCCAAAGGATAAAATGAAAAAGGAAAGGTGAAGATCATCGTGACTCTTGCATAAGGCAGAAGATAATAATAAAAGATAGGCCCTTCGCAGAGGGAAGCAGAGGTTGCCATAGGCTTTTATGGTTGGATGCATAAAATCTCAATGCAAAAGAACGTCACTTTATATTGCCCCTTGTGATATGAACCTTTATTATGCAGTCTGTCGCTTTTATTACTTCCACATCACAAGATCGTATAAAGCTTATTTCTCCCACACCAATCAATCATACATATTTAGAGCAATTTTTATTGATTTGCACCGATGACAACTTACTTGAAGGATCTTACTCAATCCATAGGTAGATATGGTGGACTCTCATAGCAAAAATGGTTTAGGGATTTTGGAAGCACAGGTAGTATTTCTACTTGGTGCTAAGAATTTGGATAGCATGAGGGGGAAAGGCAAGCTCAACAAGTTAGAGGAACCATGACAACATACTTTATCTCAGATATAAGAAAGACATAACTCATTACGTTGTCTTCCTTGTCCAACATCAACTCTTTAGCATGTCATGTTTTAATGAGTGCTCCCAATCATAAAAGATGTCAATGATAATATATCTATATGTGAAACCTCTCTTTCCTTATTACTTCCTATTAATTGCAACAATGACCAAAGCTATGTTTGCCAACTCCCAACAACTTTTAATCATCATACTCTTTCTATGTGAGTCATTACTCTCAATAAGATCAATATGAACTTTTTGTTTCTTTTTATTCTTTTCTTCTTTCTTTTATTCACCCAAGATTATGGCAAAACAATCAAGCCCTTGACTCAACACTAATCTTTATTATATATAGCTCACGGACTCGATTACATAGAGAGATCATAAAGCAAAACTCAAAACTAGATCATGCCATAAACTTTATTCTACTAGATCAAGATACTACTAATAAGACCGAACTAAGAAAAACGGTAAAGATAGGAGTTGTGATTGTGATACGATACCGGGGCACCTCCCCCAAGCTTGGCAGTTGCCAAGGGGAGTGCCCATACCCATGTGATTACGTCTCCTTCTTTGTTGTCGGTGTAATATTCTTGGCGATGATTCCCCTCAGGATGCGGTTCTCCTCCTCGAGCTTATTGACTTGCTGTTTGAGGTCCATTATATCCTTACGAAGCTTTCCTGTGACAGCTAAAGCTCCTTGCACCCAAGGGTGTTGCATAGCTGTGGGAGAACAAGTGACACTCCTCTTCATATTTTCATAAGAAAGAAATCTAACATTAGAAGGGATAACCGAGTTTGGAATAGATGAGCTCTGTAGTTCCCCCATCGTGAACTCAGCTCGGAGGCGAGAGGTGACTTCTTGATCCTCCATGGCATCTACTCTCATCAAGTCAGCCTCCATCTCTTCCTTCGTTGCTGGCCCAAAGTGGTCAGCGTCGCTGTTTGCCCTTGGTTCCGGTGCCGGATTAGATACCCGACTCTCCCCGATTGACTCTTGAGAAGACATCTTGCCCTAATCTGCAGCAGCAACAGCTCGGAAACAAAAACAGAGGAATTTTGCGTGATACGGGAGTCAAAGCCTTCGGGAGGTTATATAATGAATTTTTACTGACCAAAATACGTAACGTGCAAGAAAACGGAGTCCGGAAGGCACACGATGTGCTCACGGGGCAGGGGGCGCGCCCAGGGGGTAGGGCACGCCCACCACCCTCGTGGGGCCCTTGTGTCCTTCCCGGACTACTGCTTATTTTTCTATTTTTCTAAATATTCCAAAACGGAGAAATATTGCCTTAAAAATTGTTTTGGAGTCGGTTTACTTACCGTACCACATACCTATTCCTTTTCGGAGTCTGAAACGTTCCGTAAAGTGTCCCTTATGTATTCCTTCGGGGTTACGGTTTCAATAATATTGGTTTCAACATTTATGGGATTACCTGAGATATAATGTTTAATTCTTTGACCGTTTACCACCTTCAGATTTGTGCCTTTGAAGTTGTTGATTTTTATGGCACTGGAATGATAGACCTCCTCGATAACGTAGGGGCCTTCCCATTTAGAGAGAAGTTTTCCTGCAAAAAATCTTAACCGAGAGTTGTATAGCAATACATAGTCACCTACATTAAACTCACGCTTTTGTATCCTTTTGTCATGCCATCTTTTAACTTTTTCTTTAGACAACTTGGCATTTTCATAAGCTTGGGTTCTCCATTCATCAAGTGAGCTAATATCAAATAACCTCTTATCACCGGCAAGTTTGAAATCATAGTTGAGTTCTTTAATAGCCCAATATGCCTTATGTTCTAGTTCGAGAGGTAAGTGACATGCTTTTCCATAAACCATTTTATACGGAGACATACCCATAGGATTTTTATATGCATTTCTATATGCCCATAATGCTTCATCAAGTTTCTTAGACCAATTCTTTCTAGACCTATTAACAGTCTTTTGCAAAATTAATTTGAGCTCTCTATTGCTCAAATCTACTTGACCACTAGACTATGGGTGATAAGGAGATGCAATTCTATGATTAACATCATATTTAGCAAGCATTTTACGGAAGGCACCATGAATAAAGTGTGAATCACCATCAGTCATTAAATATCTAGGGACTCCAAACCTCAGAAAAATAACTTCTTTAAGCATTTTAATAGAAGTGTTATGATCAGCACTACTAGTTGGAATAGCTTCTACCCACTTAGTAACATAATCAACAGCAACTAGAATATGTGTGTATCCATTAGAGGCAGGAAAAGGCCCCATATAATCAAAGCCCCAAACATCAAACGGTTCAATAACAAGTGAATAATTCATAGGCATTTCTTGACGTCTACTAATATTACCAATTCTTTGACATTCATCACAAGACAGGACAAACTTACGGGCATCCTTGAAGAGAGTAGGCCAATAAAAACCAGATTGCAATACCTTATGTGCAGTTCTATCTCCAGCGTGGTGTCCTCATAAGACTCGGAGTGACACTTGCGTAGGATCTCTTCCTGTTCATGCTCAGGTACACAACGTCTAATAACACCATCTACCCCTTCTTTATAAAGATGTGGGTCATCCCAAAAGTAGTGTCTCAAATCACAGAAGAACCTTTTCTTTTGCTGGTATGTGAAGCTAGGTGGTATAAACTTGGCAACAATATAATTAGCATAATCAGCATACCATGGAGTACTACGAGAAGTACTTATAACATTTAATTGTTCATTAGGAAAGTCATCATTAATAGGTAGTGGGTCATCATGAATATTTTCTAACCTAGACAAGTTGTCTGCAATGGGGTTCTCAGCTCCCTTTCTATCAACAATATGCAAATCAAATTCTTGTAGCAAGAGAACCCATCTAATAAGTCTAGGTTTAGCATCTTTGTTTTCCATAAGGTATTTAATAGCAACATGATCAGTGTGAATAGTTACTTTAGAATCAACAATATAAGGTCTGAACTTATCACAAGCAAATACAACTGCTAAAAGCTCTTTTTCAGTAGTGGCATAATTTCTTTGAGCATTGTCTAGAGTCTTACTGCATAATGAATAACATTTAATTTCTTATCAACTCTTTGCCCTATAACAACACCTACAACATAATCACTAGCATCACACATAATTTCAAAGGGTAAATTCCAATCAGGCGGCTGAACAGTAGGTGCAGAGACTAATGCTTTCTTAAGTATTTCAAATGCTTCTATACAATCATCATCAAAGACAAATGGTATATCTTTTTGCAATAAATTAGTCAGAGGCCGAGAAATTTTTGAGAAGTCCTTAATGAACCTCCTGTAAAATCCGGCGTGACCAAGGAAACTTCTTATACCTTTGATGTCCTTGGGACATGGCATCTTTTCAATAGCATCAACCTTGGCTTTATCAACTTCAATACCTCTTTCAGAGACTTTGTACCCCAAGACAATACCTTCATTAACCATAAAATGGCACTTTTCCCAATTCAAGACAAGATTAGTTTCTTCACATCTCTGCAAAACTCGATCAAGATTGCTCAAGCAATCATCAAAAGAGGAACCATAGACGGAAACGTCATCCATGAAAACCTCACAAATCTTTTCACAAAAGTCAGAGAATATAGCCATCATGCATCTTTGAAAGGTAGCAGGTGTGTTACATAAACCAAAAGGCATACGTCTATAAGCAAAAGTACCAAAAGGGCATGTAAAAGTAGTCTTTGATTGATCTCTAGCCGACACAGGTATTTGAGAGAAACCAGAATAACCATCTAGAAAGCAATAGTGCGTGTGTTTGCATAATCTTTCTAGTATTTGATCAATAAAAGGTAAAGGGTAATGATCTTTTTTAGTAGCTTTATTTAATTTGCGGAAATCAATTACCATCCTATAACCTGTGATAATTCTTTGTGGAATCAATTCATCTTTATCATTAGGAACAACAGTAATACCTCCCTTCTTAGGTACATAATGGACAGGACTTACCCACTCACTATCAGCAATGAGATAGATTATACCTGCCTTGAGAAGCTTGAGTATTTCTTTTCTTACCACTTCTTTCATTTTAGGATTCAGACATCGTCGAGGATCACGAACTGGTTTGGCATTTGCTTCCAAATTTATTTTATGTTGACACAGAGTGGGACTAATGCCCTTAAGATCATCAAGAGTATATCCAATAGCAACACGATGCTTCTTCAGAGTTTTCAATAATCTTTCTTCTTCATGCTCTCAAAGGTTAGCACTAATAATAACGGGATATATCTCCTTTTCATCAAGATAAGCATATTCAAGATTATCAGGCAAAGGTTTAAGTTCAAACACGGGATCACCCTTGGGTGGAGGAGGATCCCCTAAAATTTCAACAGGCAAATTGTGATGCAGAATAGGTTCCTGTTTAAAGAATACTTCATCTATTTCCCTTCTTTCATTCATGAACGTACCATTTTCATGGTCTAGCAAATAGTGTTCTAAAGGATCACTAAGAGGTACGACAATAGAAGCAAGACCAATAATTTCATCCTTACTAGGTAATTCTTCCTCACGATTTTGTTTACTAAATTTAGAGAAATTAAACTCATGAACCATATCATCCAAGCCAACAGTAACAACATTCTTTGTGCAATCTATGGTAGCATTGACAATATTTAAGAAGGGTCTACCAAATATAATGGGACAAAAACTATCTTGTGGGGAACCAAGAACAAGAAAATCAGCAGGATATTTAGTTTTCCCACACAAGACTTCAACATCTCTAACAATTCCAATTGGTGAAATATTATCTCTATTAGCAAGTTTAATTGTGACATCAATATCTTCTAATTCAACAGGTGCAATATCATGCATACTTTCTTTGTATAAGTCATGAGGTATAACACTAGCACTAGCACCCATATCACATAATCCATGATAACAATGATCTCCTATTTTAACGGAAATAACAGGCATGCCTACCACAGGTCTATGTTTATCTTTATCACAAGGTTTAGCAATTCTAGCAGTTTCACCTTCGAATTGAATAACATGCCCATCAATATTATCAGACAAGAGATCTTTAAAAATAGCAATTTTAGGTTCTACTTTAACTTGCTCAGGTGGTGTATAAGTTCTAATATTGCTTTTACGAACAACAGTTGAAGCTTTAGCATGATCCTTTACTCTAACAGGGAAAGGTGGTTTCTCAACATAAGAAGTAGGAATAATAGGATCATTATAAGTGCCAATCTTTTCTTCAATTTTAATAGGTGTAGCTACTTTTACTTCTATGGGAGGATGATATTTAAACCACTTCTCCTTAGGGAGATCAACATAAGTAGCAAAGGATTCACAGAAAGAAGCTACTATCTCAGAATCACGTCCATATTTAGTGCTAAACTTACGGAAAATATCGGTATCCATAAAAGATTTAACACAATCAAACTTAGGTGTCATACCTGACTCCTTACCTTCATCGAGGTCCCAATCTTTAGAGTTGCGTTTAATTCTATCCAATAAATTCCATCTGAATTCAATAGTCTTCATCATAAAAGAGCCAGCACAAGAAGTATCGAGCATGGTGCGATTGTTTTCAGAAAGCCGAGCATAAAAACTTTGCATAATTATTTCTCTCGGGAGCTCATGATTGGGGCATGAATATAACATTGATTTAAGCCTCCCCCAAGCTTGAGCGATGCTTTCTCCTTCGTGAGGCCAAAAATTATATATATAATTGCGATCACGATGAACAAGATGCATTGGGTAATACTTTTGATGAAATTCCAACTTCAATCTTTTATAGTCCCATGATCTCATATCATCACATAGCCTATACCATACCAATGCGTCTCCCTTCAATGATAAAGGGAAGACCTTCTTCTTAGCAACATCATCGGTTATACCTGCAAGCTTAAATAATCCACAAACTTCATCCACATATATTAAGTGCTCATCAGGATGCTTTGTTCCATCTCCTATAAAAGGGTTAGCTAGCAGTTTTTCCATCATAGTCGAAGGAAATTTAAAAGGAGTTTCATTTTAAATAGGTTCAGTAGGTTGAGGAGAAACTCTTTGCTCTACTGGACGGGGTGAAGATACCCCGAACAAGCCCCTCAGAGAATTACTTTCCATAGTAACAAGTGACAGTAAATTTCAGCACAGTATATAAATTTTTCCTTACCAAATTCCACCTACCAAAGGCGCTACACTCCCCGGCAACGGCGCCAGAAAAGAGTCTTGATGACCCACAAGTATAGGGGATCTATCGTAGTCCTTTCGATAAGTAAGAGTGTCGAACCCAACGAGGAGCAGAAGGAAATGATAAGCGGTTTTCAGCAAGGTATTCTCTGCAAGTACTGAAATAAGTGGTAACAGATAGTTTTGTGATAGGATAAATTGTAACGAGCAACAAGTAACAAAAGTAAATAAAGTGCAGCAGGGTGGCCCAATCCTTTTGTAGCAAAGGACAAGCCGGAACAAACTCTTATAATAGGAAAAGCGCTCCTGAGGACACATGGGAATATCGTCAAGCTAGTTTTCATCATGTTCATATGATTCGCGTTTGATACTTTGATAATTTGATATGTGGGTGGACCAGTGCTTGGGTGCTGTTCTTACTTGAACAAGCATCCCACTTATGATTAACCTCTATTGCAAGCATCCGCAACTACAACAAAAGTATTAAGGTAAACCTAACCATAGCATGAAACATATGGATCCAAATCAGCCCCTTACGAAGCAACACATAAACTAGGGTTTAAGCTTCTGTCACTCTAGCAACCCATCATCTGCTTATTACTTCCCAATGCCTTCCTCTAGGCCCAAATAATGGTGAAGTGTTATGTAGTCGATGTTCACATAACACCACTAGAGGCTAGACAACATACATCTTATCAAAATATCAAACGAATACCAAATTCACATGACTACTCATAGCAAGACTTCTCCCTTGTCCTCAGGAACGAATGTAATTACTCACAAAGCATATTCATGTTCATAATCAAAGGGGTAATAATATGCATATAGGATCTGAACATATGATCTTCCACCAATTAAACCAACTAGCATCAACTACAAGGAGTAATCAACACTACTAGCAACCTACTAGCACCAATCCCGGACTTTGAGACAAGAATTGGATACAAGAGATGAACTAGGGTTTGGAGATGAGATGGTGCTGGTGAAGATGTTGATGGAGATTTCCCTCTCCCGATGAGAGGAGCATTGGTGATGACGATGGTGATGATTTCCCCCTCCGGGAGGGAAGTATCCCCGGCAGAACAGCCGTGCCGGAGCTCTAGATTGGATCCACCAAGGTTCCGCCTCGTGGCGGCGGAGTCTCGTCCCGAAAAGTTCCTTCTTATTTTTTTCTCATCGAAAGACCTCATATAGAAGAATATGGACGTCGGAGAGCCACCAGGGGGCCCACGAGGTAGGGGGCGCGCCCTAGGGGGGGGCGTCCCCCACCCTCGTGAGAAGGGTGTGGGCCCCCTGGCCTTCATCTTTTGTGAGGATTTTTCTTTATTTATTTTAAGACGTTCCGTGGAATTTCAGGACTTTTGGAGTTGCGCAAAATAGGTCTCTAATATTTGCTCCTTTTCCAGCCTAGAATTCCAGCTGCCGGCATTCTCCCTCTTTATGTAAACCTTGTAAAATAAGAGAGAATAGCCATAAGTATTGTGGCATAAAGTGAAATAACAGTCCATAATGCAATAAATATCGATATAAAAGCATGATGCAAAATGGACGTATCAGTCGCGTAGAGGATTTAGGCTTGCTTGACGATCGTTGCGTGCGGCACGTCATAGAGTGTTCGATGTCGGTGTACTTGAGCCGGAGAGGGTGAAGTCGGAGTGTCGACTTGAACGGATCCTTCTTGAAGAGGACGAAGCGGGAGAAGAGAGGTTGAGCAACAAAGCGCGAATCTCGTCCATCCTTGCGTCATTCTATTGCTTGTGATCATCGAGCTTGTGGTCAAAGTAGTCCCTTGTACGTTGCTCCGAGAGTCGCAAGTCTGCGGCAAGGTTATCGATGCATTCACTCATTGCTTGTTGCTCTTGATGCAAAGCACGTTGTGCACCAAAGAGGTGGCTCTTGGTGACGTAGGAGTTCATGTCGTCGTCGTGCTCAATGAAGAGTGGGTTGGTAGAAGTACTTAGCCTATCCATCATTCCAAGATAAAAAATGTGAGTGGTAGAAAGAGAAGAACGAATACCAAATGTACCTTGAACGAAGTTGAAAGTGGATCAATGATCCCTCCAATGTGGATAAGGAAATAGCACAATTGAAACCAATTCTTGTTGGTTTCTCACACCTACACAAGTAAAAGCTTATGGTGGAGCTTGGTTAGGATGGTGGCACAAAATTTGATGCAATTGTAAGTGAGCTTCAATAATGTTTGAAAAGATTCACAAGATTGCAATGTAACAAGTAGACCAAGCAATGTAATATACACGGAAACACACACGCAAAGTGATAAGTGGGGTTGGGCAACCAAGGATGAGCCAAAATGTGGAATCCATAAAAATGCTCTTGTTGCACAACAATAGAGAGACGCTAGCACGATTGCACAATAGGCGGATACAAAGACTTGTGCACAACCTACTAAGCAAAAAATGCAACGACTTCTATCCCACGTATGTTCTATGCAAGGTGTTTCAATGATATGATCCAAAATGATCTAATGACAATCTTAATGTTGTATGATGATATCGTTCTTGCTTAAAAGCTCTTTGCTTATATTTCCTTTTTGCTTAAAAGCTTGTTTGTCTCTTTGATGTTTGAGCTCTTTTCTCATGCAATGCTTGACGAACCAAGATAGCTAGTGTGTATGCGATGACAACCTTGTGACACAAGAGATGATACCAAGATATGCAACAATGATGTATGTATGCTATGGGAAGTATGATCACTAATGTGCACAAGTCTCGTTGCCAGCAATACTCAATGGCTAGTCTCGATGGGTAAGCAACGCAAAGGAGTAAGGTTATGATGGCTATCAATGTAATGACAAGAGTGATATGTCCAATACCAAGTTAAGTTTACCGTTTCTTGCATACGGTATGGTGTCAAAATGGTGGCACGAATACCAAGATGTAGTCGAGGTGGTCGTTGTTGATGATGCGTCCATGGCGAAGATGAGCGGCGGTGATGTTGATGTCGAATCATACCTAGATAGCCGAAACACAAAAGGATATGGAACCGCAACTCAAATTCTCAAAGCTCGAAGTGGCAACATGTGTTGGAGTGTGAAAAGGGTAAGCAATGGTGGTGGTATGCGGAAGTTGTGATGGTGTAAAGGTGGTGGTAGTGCGTATGCGGAAGTGGTCGAAGATGTGCAAACGTTCTGTCTAGGCCGAAAGTTCCGGGCAAAGTGGAAGTTCCGGGGGCCGGAAGGTCCGGAGGTCGAAAGGTCTGGGCGGGGCCGGAAGTTCCGGTGGTCGCGAATCTGGCAAGAACAGAGAATTGGGGATCATGGATTTGGGCGGAAAAACTTGGAGAACAACCCAAATCCGAAGGGGAAAAGAAAATTTTGGTGAAAAAGAAGGGTGGGGAAGCTAGATCTACGAGCCACACACAAAATTCACGGATCAAATCCAACAAAACTTCAAAACACCAACAAATCTCAAAAAAAAATTGGGGCTATTTTTGTGGGGAATTTTTGAATTAGGGACAAAAACAACAAAACCTAGGCTAGCAACTGTTGGGGAACGTAGCAGAAATTCAAAATTTTCCTACGTGTCACCAAGATCTATCTATGGAGAAACCGGCAACGAGGGGAAGGAGAGTGCATCTACATACCCTTGTAGATCACTAAGCAGAAGTGTTCAAGAGAACGGGGTTGAAGGAGTCGTACTCGTCGTGATCCAAATCACCGGAGATCCTAGTGCCGAACGGACGGCACCTCCGCGTTCAACACACGTACAGCCCGGTGACGTCTCCCATGCCTTGATCCAGTAAGGAGAGAGGGAGAGGTTGAGGAAGACTCCATCCAGCAGCAGCACAACGGCGTGGTGGTGGTGGAGGAGCATGGTGATCCAGCAGGGCTTCGCCAAGCACCACGAGATATGAGGAGAAAGAGAGGTAGGGCTGCGCCAGGGAGAGGTTAGAAACTCATGTGTTGGCAGCCCCAAAGACCTCAACTATATATAGGGGAGAGGGAGGGGGCTGCGCCCCCACCTAGGGTTCCACCCTAGGGGCGGCGGCCAGCCCAGATCCCATCTGGTGGGGCGGCCAGGGGAGGGGGAGAGGGAGGCGCACCAGGCATGGGCCCTAAGGCCCATCTGCCCTTAGGGTTTGCCCCCCTCCTCCCCTTAGGTGCCTTGGGCCCTTGTGGGGGGGGAACCAGCCCACCTGGGGCTGGTCCCCTCCCACACTTGGCCCATGCAGCCCTCCGGGGCTTGTGGCCCCACTTGGTGGACCCCCGGGACCCTCCCAGTGGTCCCGGTATGTTACCGATAAAACCCAAAACCTTTCCGGTGACCAAAACAGGACTCCCCATATATAAATCTTTACCTCCGGACCATTCCGGAACTCCTCGTGACGTCCGGGATCTCATACGGGACTCCGAACAACATTCGGTAACCACATACAAACTTCCTTTATAACCCTAGCGTCATCGAACCTTAAGTGTGTAGACCCTACGGGTTCGGGAACCATGCAGACATGACCGAGACGTTCTCCGGTCAATAACCAACAGCAGGATCTGGATACCCATGTTGGTTCCCACATGTTCCATGATGATCTCATCGGATGAACCACGATGTCGAGGATTCGATCAATCCCGTATACAATTCCCTTTGTCTAGCGGTATTGTACTTGCCCGAGATTCGATCGTCGGTATCCCGATACCTTGTTCAATCTCGTTACCGGCAAGTCTCTTTACTCGTTCCGTAACACATCATCCCGTGATCAACTCCTTGATCACATTGTGCACATTATGATGATGTCCTACCGAGTGGGCCCAGAGATACCTCTCCGTCACACGGACTGACAAATCCCAGTCTCAATTCGTGCCAACCCAACAGACACTTTCGGAGATACCTGTAGTGTACCTTTATAGCCACCCAGTTACGTTTTGATGTTTGGCACACGCAAAGTATTCCTACGGTATCCGGGAGTTGCACAATCTCATGGTCTAAGGAAATGATACTTGACATTAGAAAAGCTTTAGCATACGAACTACACGATCTTTGTGCTAGGCTTAGGATTGGGTCTTGTCCATCACATCATTCTCCCAATGATGTGATCCCGTTATCAACGACATCCAATGTCCATGGTCAGGAAACCATAACCATCTATTGATCAACGAGCTAGTCAACTAGAGTCTTACTAGGGACATGGTGTTGTCTATGTATCCACACATGTATCTGAGTTTCCTATCAATACAATTCTAGCATGGATAATAAACGATTATCATGAACAAGGAAATATAATAATAACCAATTTATTATTGCCTCTAGGGCATATTTCCAATAGTCTCCCACTTGCACTAGAGTCAATAATCCAGTTCACATCGATATGTGATTAACACTCAAGGTCACATCCCCATGTGACTAACACCCAAAGAGTTCTGGGTTTGATCATGTTATGCTTGTGAGAGAGGTTTTAGTCAATGGGTCTGCAACATTCAGATTCGTATGTACTTCGCAAATTTCTATGTCATCTTGTAGATGCAACTACTACGCTACATTTGGAGCCATTTCAAATAAATGTTCTACTTGGAGCTATTCCATTATACGTATCCGGTATCTCTACTCAGAGCTATCCGGATAGGTGTTAAGCTTGCATCGACGTAACTCTTTACGTCGAACTCTTTATCACCTCCATAACCGAGAAACATATCCTTATTCCTCTAAGGATAATTTAGACCGCTATTTGGTGATCTACTCCTAGATTACCTTTGTACCCTTTTGCCAGATATGTGGCAAGGCACACATCAGGTGCGATACTCAGCATGGCATACCGTATAGAGCCTATGACAAAAGCATAGGGGACGACCTTCGTCCTTCCTCTTTCTTCTGCCGTGATCGAGCTTTAAGTCTTAACTTCATACCTTACAACTCAGGCAAGAACTCCTTCTTTGACTGATCCATCTTGAACACCTTCAGGATCATGTCAAGGTATGTGCTCATTTGAAAGTACCGTTAAGCGTTTTGATCTATCCTTATAGATCTTGATGCTCAATGTTCAAGTAGCTTAATCCAGGCTTTCCATTGAAAAACACTTTCCAAATAACCCTATATGCTTTCCAGAAATTCTACGTCATTTCTGATCAACAATATGTCAAAAACATATATTCATCAAAAATTCTATAGTGCTCCCACTCACTTCTTTGGAAATACAAGTTTCTCATAAACTTTGTATACACCCAAAATCTTTGATCATCTCATCAAAGCATACATTCCAACTCCGAGATGCTTACTCCAGTCCTTAAAAGGATTGCTGGAGCTTTGCATACTTATTAGCATCTTTCAGGATTGACAAAACCTTCCGGTTGTATCACATACAACCTTCCCTCAAGAAAATCGTCGAGGAAACAATGTTTTGACATCCTATCTGCAAGATTTCATAAATAATGCAGTAATCGCTAATATAATTCCAACAGACTCTTAGCATCGCTATGAGTGAGAAAGTCTCATCATAGTCAAATCCTTGAACTTGTCGGAAAAAATCTTCACGACAAGTCGAGCTTTCTTAATGGTGATACTTACCATCATTGTCCGTCTTCCTTTTAAAATCCATCTGTACTCAACAGCCTTACGACCATCGAGCCGTTCTGCCAAAGTCTACACTTTGTTTTCATACATGGATCCTCTCTCGGATTTTATGGCCTCGAGCCATTTATCAGAATCCGGGCCCACCATCGCTTCTCCATAGCTCGTAGGTTCATTGTTGTCTAGCAACATGACTTCCAAGGCAGGATTACGTACCACTCTGAAGTAGTACGCATCCTTGTCATCCTACGAGGTTTGGGAGTGACTTGATCCGAAGTCTCATGATCAATATCATAAGCTTCCACTTCAATTGGTGTAGGTGCCACAGGAACAACTCTTTGTGCCCTGCTATACACTAGTTGAAGTGACGGTTCAATAACCTCATCAAGTCTCCACCATCCTCCCACTCAATTCCTTCGAGAGAAACTTTTTCTCGAGAAAGGACCCGATTCTAGAAACAATCCCTTATTGCTTTCGGATCTGAGACAGGAGGTATACCCAACTGTTTTGGGTGTCCTATGAAGATGCATTTATCCGCTTTGGGTTCGAGCTTATCAGCCTGAAACTTTTTCACATAAGCGTCGCAGCCCCAAACTTTTAAGAAATGACAGCTTAGGTTTCTCTAAACCATAGTTCATACAGTGTCATCTCATCGGAATTACGTGGTGCCATATTTAAAGTGAATGTGGTTGTCTCTAATGCCTAACCCATAAACTATCATGGTAATTCGATAAGAGACATCATGGTATGCATCATATCCAATAGGGTGCAGTTATGATGTTCGGACACACCATCACACTATGGTGTTCCAGGCTGTATTAGTTGTGAAACAATTTCCACAATATCTTAATTCTGTGCCAAACTCGTAATTCAGATATTCATCTCTATGATCATATCATAGATATTTTATCCTCTTGTCATGACGATCTTTCAACTTCACCTTGAAATTACTTGAACCTTTCAATAATTCAGACTCGTGATTCATCAAGTAAATATACTCAACATCTACTCAAATCATTTGTGAAGTAAGAACTTAACGATATCCACTACACGCCTCAGCACTCATTGGACTGCACACATCAAAATGTATTACTTCCAACAAGTTGCTTTCTAGTTCCATTTTACTGAAAACGAGGCTTTCAGTCATCTTGCCCATGTGGTATGATTTGCATGTCTCGAGTGATTCAAAATCAAGTGAGTCCAAACGGTCCATTTGCATGGAGTTTCTTCATGCATATACACCAATAGACATGGTTCACATGTCCCAAACTTTTCAAAATGAGTGAGCCCAAAAATCCATCAACATGGAGCTTCTTCATGCGTTTTATACCGATATGACTTACGTGGCAGTGCCACAAGTAGGTGGTACTATCATTACTATCTTATATCTTTTTGGCATGAACATGTGTATCACTACGATCGAGATTCAATAAACCATTCATTTTAGGTGCAAGACCATTGAAGGCATTATTCAAATAAACAGAGTAACCATTATTCTCCTTGAATGAATAACCGTATTGTGACAGACATAATCCAATCATGTCTATGCTCAACGCAAGCACCAATCTCGATGGTAGAGGGAGCGTGCGATGCTTGATCACATCAAGCTTGGAAAAAACTTCCAACACATATCGTCAGCTCACCTTTAGCTAGTCTCTGTTTACTCCGCAGCTTTTTATTTCGAGTTTACTAACATTTAGCAACCGAACCGGTATCTAATACCATGGTGCTACTAGGAGTACTAGTAAAGTACACATTAACATAATGTATATCCAATATACTTCTATCGACAGCCTTCTCATCTACCAAGTATCTAGGGTAATTCTGCTCCAGTGGCTGTTCCCCTTATTACAGAAGCACTCAGTCTCGGGTTTGGGTTCAACCTTGGGTTTCTCCACTAGAGCAGCAGCTGATTTGCCGTTTCATGAAGTCTCCCTTCTTGCCCTTGCCCTTCTTGAAACTAGTGGTTTTCACTAACCATCAACAATTGATGCTCCTTCTTGATTTCTACTTTCGCGGTGTCAAACATCGCGAATATTTCAAGGATCATCATATCTATCCCTGATATGTTATAGTTCATCACGAAGCTCTAGCAGCTTGGTGGCAATGACTTTGGAAAAAACATCACTATCTCATCTGGAAGATTAACTCCCACTCGATTCAAGTGATTGTGGTACTCAGACAATCTGAGCACAAGCTCAAGATTGAGCTTTTCTCCTTTATTATGCAGGCTAAGAAAATCGTCGGAGGTCTTATACCTCTTGACGTGGGCACAAGCCTGAAATCCCAATTTCAGTCCTTGGAACATCTCATATGTTCTACGATGTTTCAAAAATGTCTTTGGTGCCTCAATTCTAAACCGTTTAACTGAACTATCACGTAGTTATCAAAATGTGTATGTCAGATGTTCGCAACATCCACAGACGACGTTCGAGGTTCAGCACACTGAGCGGTGCATTAAGGACATAAGCCTTCTATGAAGCAATGAGGACAATCCTCAGTTTACGGACCTAGTCGGCATAATTGCTACTATCAACTTTCAACTAAATTTTCTCTAGGAACATATCTAAACAGTAGAACTAAAGCGCGAGCCACACCATAATTTGCAAAGACCTTTTGACTATGTTCAGGATAATTAAGTTCATCTTATGAACTCCCACTCAGATAGACATCCCTCTAGTCATCTAAGTGATTACATGATCCGAGTCAACTAGGCCGTGTCCGATCATCACGTGAGACGGACTAGTCATCATCGGTGAACATCTTCATGTTGATCGTATCTACCATACGACTCATGCTCGACCTTTCGGTCCTCCGTGTTCCGAGGCCATGTCTGTACATGCTAGGCTCGTCAAGTCAACCTAAGTGTTTCACATGTGTCCCGAGGCCATGTCTGTACATGCTAGGCTCGTCAACACCCGTTGTATTCGAACGTTAGAATCTATCACACCCGATCATCACGTGGTGCTTCGAAACAACGAACCTTCACAACGGTGCACAGTTAGGGGGAACACTTTCTTGAAATTTTAA
Source organism: Triticum aestivum (assembly GCF_018294505.1). NCBI lineage: Eukaryota > Viridiplantae > Streptophyta > Magnoliopsida > Poales > Poaceae > Triticum > Triticum aestivum. Next base: position 37,644,987 of record NC_057806.1, on the reverse strand, counting down.
AGAGGGGTCATCTTATTTACTACCGTCATTCTAAGAAAATAAGATGCAAAAACATGATAAACATCACATGCAATCAAATAGTGACATGATATGGCCAATATCATATTGCTCCTTTTGATCTCCATCTTCGGGGCTCCATGATCATCATCGTCACCGGCATGACACCATGATCTCCATCATCATGATCTCCATCATTGTGTCTCCATGAAGTTGTCTCGCCAACTTATTACTTCTACTACTATGGCTACCGGTTAGCAATAAAGTAAAGTAATTACATGGCGTTGTTCAATGACACGCAGGTCATACAATAAATAAAGACAACTCCTATGGCTCCTGCCGGTTGTCATACTCATCGACATGCAAGTTGTGATTCCTATTACAAGAACATGATCAATCTCATACATCACATTCTTCTTGGCCATATCACATCACATAGCATACCCTGCAAAAACAAGTTAGACGTCCTCTAATTGTTGTTTGCATGTTTTACGTGGTTGCTATGGGTTTCTAGCAAGAACGTTTCTTACCTACGCAAAAACCACAACGTGATATGCCAATTGCTATTTACCCTTCATAAGGACCCTTTTCATCGAATCCGATCCGACTAAAGTGGGAGAGACAGACACCCGCTAGTCACCTTATGCAACTAGTGCATGTCAGTCGGTGGAACCAGTCTCACGTAAGAGTACGTGTAAGGTCGGTCCGGGCCGCTTCATCCCACAATGCCGCCGAATCAAGATTGGACTAGTAACGGTAAGCATATTGAACAAAATCAACGCCCACAACTACTTTGTGTTCTACTCATGCATAGAAACTACGCATAGACCTAGCTCATGATGCCACTGTTGGGGAACGTAGCAGAAATTCAAAATTTTCCTACATGTCACCAAGATCTATCTATGGAGAAACCAGCAACGAGGGGAAGGAGAGTGTATCTACATACCCATGTAGATCGCTAAGCGGAAGCGTTCAAGAGAACGGGGTTGAAGGAGTCGTACTCATCGTGATCCAAATCACCGAAGATCCTAGTGCCGAACGGACGGCACCTCCGCGTTCAACACACGTACAGCCCGGTGACGTCTCCCATGCCTTGATCCAGCAAGGAGAGAGGGAGAGGTTGAGGAGATATGAGGAGAAAGAGAGGTAGGGCTGCGCCAGGGAGAGGTCAGAAACTCATGTTTTGGCAGCCCCAAAGACCTCAACTATATATAGGGGAGAGGGAGGGGGCTGCGCCCCCACCTAGGGTTCCACCCTAGGGGCGGCGGCCAGCCCAGATCCCATCTGGTGGGGCGGCCAGGGGAGGGGAGAGGGAGGCGCACCAGGCATGGGCCCTAAGGCCCATCTGCCCTTAGGGTTTGCCCCCCCTCCTCCCCTTAGGCGCCTTGGGCCCTTGTGGGGGGGCGCACCAGCCCACCTGGGGCTGGTCCCCTCCCACACTTGGCCCATGCAGCCCTCCGGGGCTTGTGGCCCCACTTGGTGGACCCCCGGGACCCTCCCGGTGGTCCCGGTACGTTACCGATAAAACCCGAAACCTTTCCGGTGACCAAAACAGGACTTCCCATATATAAATCTTTACCTCCGGACCATTCCGGAACTCCTCGTGATGTCCACGATCTCATCCGGGACTCCAAACAACATTCGGTAACCACATACAAACTTCCTTTATAACCCTAGCATCATCGAACCTTAAGTGTGTAGACCCTACGGGTTCGGGAACCATGCAGACATGACCTAGACATTCTCCGGTCAATAACCAACAGCGGGATCTGGATACCCATGTTGGTTCCTACATGTTCCACGATGATCTCATCGGATGAACCACGATGTCGAGGATTCGATCAATCCCGTATACAATTCCCTTTGTCTAGCGGTATTGTACTTGCCCGAGATTCGATCGTCGGTATCCCGATACCTTGTTCAATCTCGTTACCGGCAAGTCTCTTTACTCGTTCCGTAACACATCATCCCGTGATCAACTGCTTGATCACATTGTGCACATTATGATGATGTCCTACCGAGTGGGCCCAGAGATACCTCTCCGTCACACGGAGTGACAAATCCCAGTCTCGATTCGTGCCAACCCAACAGACACTTTCGGAGATACCTGTAGTGTACCTTTATATCCACCCAGTTATGTTGTGATGTTTGGCACACCCAAAGTATTCCTACGGTATCCGGGAGTTGCACAATCTCATGGTCTAAGGAAATGATACTTGACATTAGAAAAGCTTTAGCATACGAACTACACGATCTTTGTGCTAGGCTTAGGATTGGGTCTTGTCCATCACATCATTCTCCCAATGATGTGATCCCGTTATCAACGACATCCAATGTCCATGGTCAGGAAACCGTAACCATCTATTGATCAACGAGCTAGTCAACTAGAGGCTTACTAGGGACATGGTGTTGTCTATGTATCCACACATGTATCTGAGTTTCCTATCAATACAATTCTAGCATGGATAATAAACGATTATCATGAACAAGGAAATATAATAATAACCAATTTATTATTGCCTCTATGGCATATTTCCAACAGCAACACAACAGGGAGGCTCCGAAATCGTGATCAACGTGGCTCTTGATACCAAGATGATGTAGGATGGAACCCTAGAGGGTCGTCTTTCACGAAAGGAGCGGATCCCGCGAAGAACATGAAGAACACAAGGGGAAACAAGAAGGGAAACACGAGGGGAAACACAAGAGAATCACTCAAACCAACGAGAACGGTCACACATGTGCTAGATCCTCGAAACACAAAGGGATACATGGTCCAAATCCAACAAAGGACGATACATAGGGTAGCCGGTTCTTCCCTGTAGAGGAGGTTTTGAATCCACAAGGGGATCTTCCTGTGAGGGGTCTTGAATCCAAGGTGGATCTTCTCCGTAGAGGCCGCGGTCTCTCCCGTGGAGTAGATCCGATGTGGATGAGCAATGTTCTATCTCTAAATATGAGCTAAACCAATGCTAACCCTAAAACGTAGGTAGGAGAAGAGTATATATATCCTAAGGGGCGAAAGGGTACACGGGCCTCGGCCCAAGTCGCTGCGTGCAGGCAGGGCCGGAAGTTCTGGGCTAGGTTCCGGGGAGGATCCGGCCTAACCAGAGAGTTGGCACGGGTGGAGCTGGGCTGGTGTACAGGGGCCGGAAGGTCCGGGCTGGTTCCGGGCTAACCAGAGAGTTGGCATGCCCGAGCTGGTCGAAGACGTCGGAGGCCGGAAGCTCCGGGTCGGCCGGAAGTTCGGGCTATCCAGAGAGTTGACTCCTGTCTCCTCTTCTTCAGCTCCATCTTCCTCTTCTGATTCTCCTTGATCCTTAGCTTCTTCATGGCTAACTCCTTGATACGTGAGTATGCATAATGTCTCCATTTGAGGTAGTAGCCATGTCTCATGTGTATCGAAGTGGAAGTGTGAGAGGAGAGATGTCACCTCGGTTTCGAGAGCTCTTGCACGTGCTCGTGTCATGGGTCCGCTAGGCACTTGGTGAGACGATGGTAGGAACATGGGAGTGACCTTGAGATGCTCCGCATCAGTTGACCTGCCACCATCACTGACACTCGTGGATGTGTAGATTCACACCCTACTTATGTCTCCCACCGCTAGCACTCCCTGCCCTTACCCTAGCTCGATGGTCCAGTCTCTCAACGACATCGACTTCTCTAAGAGAGTGTTCTCCGTTGTGGCATCATCAATTAACACCCCTTTTCCGATGAGTGGCGATGCTGCACCGCATGAGGTCGTACTCCACAAGCTTCGCATGCGCGCCAAGTGAACCCATGACACTGTCAAGGACATTACGCTGTAGTTATTGCCTCTCCGGAAAAGAGCCTACAACCTATACGGACATGACAACCAAGGTTGTGTGCAAAGGTCGCACCCCTATCTGTTAGCAAACTTGCCAAAGCTTTTGCCATAGAGCACACTCTAACGTCACCTCAGGCAACAACCAAAAATATAGCAAACAATCACCTTTATTATCTTAATCCATAGAGTCATCTCAATGTCATATTGGATGTCTCCAGAAACACTAGTAGAAAAAGGGTCAAATGTGCGACACATTAGTCCCGGTTTGTAACAGAACCGACACTAATGTGTCCATTAGTGCCGGTTCCAACGGCTAGGCGGGAGGAGCTCTTTAGTACCGGTTCGTGGCGAACCTTTAGCACCGGTTCGTGCCACGAATCGGTACTAATGAGAGTGGTGGCAGGATGTTGTCAGAGTGGGCCCCCTCCAGCACCTTTACTGCCGGTTCGTGCCACGAACCGGTACTAAAGGTTGTCCTATATAAACCCTTCGTCCACCAGCACTCTGTTCTTCCCCCTTTCCCCTCTCCCTCTCCTCTGTTCTTCCCTTCTTCCTCTCGAGTTCATCACAAAATTTGCCCCAAATTTGTCAAGATTTGCAGGCCCCCATCCATTCAAATAATCACAAAGGTTAGCAACTTTGTCCTTTCATCTCTCATTGCTAGATTAGCTCTTGCATTGGTTTATATAGTGATTAATTGTGGGTTTTAGTAATCTGGGAGGAATTATATGTGGTAGTATTTGATTTATATGCAAATTGAGGTCAAGATAACACTTAGTTTGCATATGTAGGTGTGGTTTACTTAGTGCCTGATACGTCTCCGTCGTATCTATAATTTTTGATTGTTCCATGCCAATATTATTCAACTTTCATATACTTTTTGGCAACTTTTTATATTATTTTTGGGACTAACATATTGATCTAGTGCCCAGTGCTAGTTCCTGTCTGTTGCATGTTTTTGGTTTCGCAAAATATCCATATCAAACGGAGTCCAAACGGGATAAAAACGGACGGAGCTTATTTATGAAAAATATGGAAAATTTGGAAGGAAAATCAACGCGAACCAGTGCCCGAAGTGGTCACGAGGCAGGGGGGCGCCCCCCCTTAGGGCGCACCCCCTACCCTCGTGAGCCCACCATAAGGCGGTTGGCGCTCTTCTTTTGCCGCAAGAAAGCTAATATTCGGAAAAAAATCACAGCGAAGGTTTCAGGCCAATCGGAGTTACGGATCTCCATATATATATATATATATATATATATATATATATATATATATATATATACAAAACGGTGAAACAGAGCCAGAACAGAACGCAGAACCAGAGAGAAACAGAGAGATAGATCCAATCTCGGAGGGGCTCTCGCCCCTCCCATGCCATGGAGGCCAAGGACTAGAGGGGAAACCCTTCTCCCATCTAGGGAGGAGGTCAAGGAAGAAGAGGAAGAAGGGGGCCCCTCTCCCCCTCTCCTCAGGTGGCGCCGGAACGCTGCCGTGGCCATCATCATCATCATCGCGATCTACACCAACACCTCCGCCATCTTCACCACCATCTCCATCACCTTCCCCCCCTCTATCTACAGAGGTCCACTCTCCCGCAACCCGCTGTACCCTCTACTTGAACATGGTGCTTTATGCTTCATATTATTATCCAATGATGTGTTGCCATCCTATGATGTCTGAGTAGATTTTCGTTGTCCTATCGGTGGTTGATGAATTGCTATGATTGATTTAATTTGCTTGTGGTTATGTTTTTGTCCTTTGGTGCCCATCATATGATTGTGCGCGTGGATCACACCCTAGGGTTAGTTGTATGTTGATAGGACTATGTATTGGAGGGCAAGAGTGACAGAAGCTTCAACCTAGCATAGAAATTGATGCATACGGGATTGAAGGGGGACCAATATATCTTAATGCTATGGTTGGGTTTTACCTTAATGAACATTAGTAGTTGGGGATGCTTGCTAATAGTTCCAATCATAAGTGCATAGAATTCCAAGTCAGGGATGACATGCTAGAAGTGGCCTCTCCCACATAATACTTGCTATCGGTCTAGTAAAGTAGTCAATTGCTTAGGGGCAATTCCGCAACTCCTACCACCACTTTTCCACACTCGCTATATTTACTTTATTGTCTCTTAATCTAAATAGCCCCTACTTTTTATTTATGTACTCTTTATTATCTTGCAAACCTATTCAACAACACCTACAAAGTACTTCTAGTTTCATACTTGTTCTAGGTAAAGCGAACGTCAAGCGTACGTAGAGTTGTATCGGTGGTCAATAGAACTTGAGGGAATATTTATTCTACCTTTAGCTCCTCGTTGGGTTTGACACTCTTACTTATCGAAAACTGTTGCGATCCCCTATACTTGTGGGTTATCAGTGCCTTCTAAATCTCCGTCGTAACCACCGTCCCGTCGCCGGCACCACCTTGTGGTGAGCCTCATGTTCATGAAATTTTATATAAAAAATTGATGTTTATGTGATTTGGATATATAGTTACTCGTATAATTATCTTACCCGTACGTTGTTTGTTATACATAGTGCCATGGTTTTGATATCCATCCCCGTCGGCCCTCGCCCTTGTTATGATTCAGATGTGGTATATTCTCTTTTAAAACTATTTGTTGCATTTCATGTTTATGACAAATTATGCCCATCAAGCTGACATAGATATTTGTATGTAGGAGGTAGTTGAACCAGAAATTCCAACCGACCCTATTGTCGAGAGGTTAAATTTAGTTGAAAGAGAAAAC